>NW_010326305.1:0-18372 GCF_000700745.2 Antrostomus carolinensis
AGCCTATACTGGAACCTAGGGTTGTTCCTGCTCAGATGTAAGACTCTCCACTTGCCCTTGTTATATTTCATTAAATTTCTCCCTGCCCAACTGTCCAGCCTGTCCAGGTCTTGCTGGATGGCAGCACAGCCTCTGGCGTGTCAGCCACTCCTCCCAGCTTTGTGTCACCAGCAAACTTGCTGACAGTGCACTCTGTTCCCTCATCCAGGTCATTGATGAATATATTGAATAGCACTGGTCCCAGTACTGACCCCTGAGGGACTATGGTCCCTCAGGGACCATAAATTGGACTCAGAAACTTCAGACATGTCACTGGCATTTCTGTGAGTAAAAGTTACTGGAATAACCATATTTAAATCACATTAGGGCAACTAAGTTTTAGTTTATCAGGAAACCAAGGACCATTGAGGATGCTGCCAAACAACATTGGGGGGCAAAAAGAAGGGCAAGTTCTCCAGTCTTGGAGGCTGTAGGACAAAAAGTGCTAAATTAGGGGAAATATCAAAAAGTAGTTCAGGTATGGAAATAGTCAGCTGATGAGTACATCACAAAAAGTGCAAACACCAGATCATTAACAAGGAAGTCTGATGGGTGAGACCACCCAAAGAACAAGCTGGAAGCTGGCAACTGGGAGGGCATGGAGAGACACCTGGCAAAGGCAGGTCATGGCTTTCGTCTTCCTAGATCACAGAAGAGGATTTGATTACCCATTAGGGATATCCACAGAGCTGCTTCTCCTATGGAGAGGCAAGAGTATTTTAAAATAGGACAACCGCATTTTATTACAGCACAACAGCTGAGAAATGATTCTCCAGTGGATAGGGAGCACTGATTCACAGCTTCTCCTCTCCCTTCTTATTTTGAATGAACTCAGATCTTGTAAACTGAGCTGCTGTCTATATTCAAGTTTGTTTACATGGCTGACTGAAAGGAGACAATATTTCTTTACATCTGTCTCCACAAAAGCCTGCAGCCACAGATGGATTTTGCAGCATAATCTAAAGGTCAGAAACTTCTGACCAGTAAACTAATGGAGAAGAGACCAGACGGCAGCAAGTTCAGCACTGGGAAAGCCTAATTAAAAATGATGTTCATATTTAATCAGTGTTGCAGTACTGCACAAGGACAGAGGGAGTACCTGATGTACCTAAGATATGTTCAAATCAATAAATGTTTTTTCTAAAAAGGAAAGCTATACATAAATGTAAATCACAGAATCACAGAATGTTGGGGATTGGAAGGGACCTCAAAAGATCATCCAGTCCAATCCCCCTGACAGAGCAGGAACCTATATGTGATCACATAGAAAGGCGTCCAGGCGGGTTTTGAATGTCTCCAGAGAAGGAGACTCCACAACCTCCCTGGGCAGCCTGTTCCAGGGCTCTGTCACCCTCACTGTAAAGAAGTTTCTTCTGAAATTTAAGCAGAACCTCCTGTGTTCCAGCTACACCCACTGCCCCTTGTCCTACCATTGGGCATCACTGAGAAGAGTCTTGTTCCATCCTCGTGACACTCACTCTTTATATATTTATAAACATTAATTAATTAAATCACATACCAATCACTATTTGCAAGACACAATGTGTAATGAACAACCAGTTTTCTCCATCAGTTAAAAGTATTTTAGAAGACTTTAAGCATGTCAAATTATTCTGAGCTCAACGTGACAAAGTGGTGAATTTTGATGTGTCTGAAACATCCGAGAATTATTTTCACGAGTTGTAGATGAAAAAAACCCCAAACTATGACATTGACATTCAGAAGCACTTAATCAAGACTCTCAAGTTGCAAATTTGAAATGCCCTGCTTTGTTTCAGTTAAAAACTGGTTCAACCCTGCCATGCTGCTCAGCTGTCCAACCTCTCACCAAAATTTCTTCAGTTGCCTAGGAGTGTATCCCTCAGCTATTGAATATCCTTCACACAACTAAACAAACATGACCCATGCTTAACAGCAATGCCTACAACTATAGCACTTAATCCAGAATGAACAAAGATCAGTCAGGTACCCTTTTGGATAGCCTTTCAGTAAGAAACCACGCCAGTCCAGCAGTTGGCAACATGGACAACTAGTCAGTAAAACCAGTTGTTTTCATTCCACAGCAGAGATCATCAAGCAACAAAATCAGTGCGGTCTCTGAAGCACTGCGTGGCCTCTAAATTGATAGAGGTGAAAATCTCTGAAAAATAGTATTTTCTATTTGAATATATCAGTCAGCCTGAGGAGAGGTAGTGTCACTGACAGTAACATTTTATAATTGAACTTGACACGGACACTGACTTAGAGATGAATTTTACACATACACAGATGCATTCACATAAACTAACAAAGCCCAAATCCTTGGTTCCCACAACACTAGTAGCAATTTCAGCTAATTTCAGTTATTTCAACTGATAATGAATTCTGTAGTTTAAGTTGCAGAACTGTTATTTGATTATAATCAAATTCCTCTTTTGCACACACTTTTCTGAATATACCTTACAGGAAGAAAGAATCCCCAATTTGAACAAACTTCTGAGAGTTTTTAAGACAGCTGAAAGCATTTACCTATGTTTTCAGCTGCAGACTTTTAAACAGGAGCACAGAAAATATGCGCGTAAGAAAGGAAGTGCACATTTTAAAGGGCTGGCTAAAAGACAGCACTTTGATTTTGCCCCAGTTGTTGATTTGATTCCATGAGACCATGAAGAAGACCAACCAGCGGGAATTAAAACATTAGCTCACAACAAATCAACAGACATGAAAACATTAGCTCAGGCATTAAATTTACATTTTCCAGACCATTGGCTCTTGTGACCCAGAATATATTGGGAAATTTGAAGTTCTGCTGTCAGTTCTGTAGCTCTGTTTCACTCTAGCCCAAAGCAAGAATCACAAAATGCAGGCTCTGGCTTCATTCTCTTGCCCTACACTGTAACATACTTATCTTTAGGCATGGCATACTTACAATCTCATTACACACAGGAGCGGGGAAGATAAGGTCCATGCTCAGTCTCAGATTGGGATGATGCATGTATGGTTTAAATGGAAATAGCAACTGCTATATAATCAACCACATAGCTGCAAGAAGCTTTAGCATACTCGGTGAGAACAGAATTCTCAGATATTTCTGGTTTTAATATGGAAGAAATCTTTACTGAGCATATAACAAGCTGCCACTTTTTTAAAGGCTTCAAGCTTTTAAAATCTTTTCTAATAATAAAAGATTTCGAGGGATGGCAAAAGCCATATTGTCAAAACAGGAGTCAAATTCTTGCCACAGGCAGTAACTTTTCAGAAAAGCAGAGTAAAAAAAAACACATCAGAATTTTTAAAACTGTGACCAGATAACAATAATAACATAATATCTCTTAGTAATCTTCCAGGCAACTGTGGAAATTTAATCAAGAACAGCTTAGGAAAATTTCAACCTGAGGTCAACACCTATTATGAAAAATTAGAGCTGAAAACATCCCAAAGTTACCAACAACTGTTATAAAATTGGACAAGTCAGAAAACCCCAATAATAAGCAACCATACATGCCATATTAAGCCCTGCCTACACCACAAAAAAAACAACAACAACAAAAAAAAGCAAGTTGTCTTTTGGTGAACATGCTTTTAGCATGCTCTCTCTCACTACTATCATCACAGCGTTTCCCCTAAACATTGTGCTGCAGTGAATGACTTCCCAGGATAGTCTTGTTTCTCTTCCCTGTCTCCATATTATTTTAGAAATCATACTAGAATAACACTAGTGACAGATGTTGAAATATGTCTGTTGTTACCAGTTTCACTAGCAGTGCACAAAGGCTGTAATGACCACGTCCTGTCCGCTACCATCCCGTCTACTCAGCTCCACTGAGCAGACCCAATGGGACACACATAGAAATGTTCCCCTTTTGATATCCCAGTTGAACAATGGTTCTCCCGGATTTCTAACTTTACTTCCCTTGTAGAAAATTCATGTATATAAAAATGAACAGAGTGAACAAGCTTGTGATGGGAATATTGCCCAGATACTAGAGAACATTTCATATTCTCAAGCAATATCAAATAAGTTACAGAATATTTGTAGCAATATAAACAAAACACAATAAAAATACAGATTTTTTTTTAAGTTTTCCCATAATAAATTACCAACTATATCTGATCAAATATCTCTAATGCAAAAATATTCTACAGATAAAGTTTCAAATCCAGTCACATCTCTTTTCACCTGGCCTTGCCATGATGAGTCTATGCCTCATAAATGATGGAGGAACCAGACACCAGTGCCCTACATATAGCGCACGTGGCCTTTATGTGACATATGGCAAAAGGTCAATGGGCTCCTGATAAACAGAGACGTTTGCAGAGTGTATAAGGCCATGACCTTTAAATACAGAAGAGGTGAAGCCCGTAATACTTTTTTTTCCTTTTTCATTAAGGATAGTTATGGATCCAGACTCAAAGGGGGTCTGTGCACCAAGGCTAACCCCTGGCTATTAGAAGTAGGACAGTGGGGAAACCAATACACATCAAACCAATCACTCAGGTGAACACAAACTGCATCTTTAGTTTGCTCTCTCTCTAACAGAAGTCATGGCTGGGTTAAGTAGCACAAGGCAGGGGTAAAAATCTCCCCTCTGAAAGATATCAAGAGAGGTCTCTTTCCTGATGGAAAGTCAGAAGAAAGCCTGGTTGCCTGTAGCCTGACCTACATTTGCACTCTTCCGTGCGGCTACTCCAAGAGTCTGAGCTCTGAAAGCATCATGGGGCACAATTTGCTGATACTGTGTTACTAAGAATTAAGAGTTTCTTCCTTGTAGCTCCAGCTTAGCTGGGTCTAAGTGGCAGAAGTGCCTGTTATTAATGCATGACCCGAGTGGATATCCCTCACCAATCTGTCCAAGCAAAACTCAGAAGTACGAGGTTTGGTCTTCACAAGTCTCTCTCATGAAATTATTTTCCTTTTGGATCAAGTTACTCATGTATTTGATAATTGTGGGTTTGTCAAAGTAATTTTAAACAAAAAATAGTTACTAGGGTTACTGGAATATTGGATAAGTTTTAAGATCATAGAATAAGCTGGAATTAATACAGAAACTTTGTAACTTTCTGCATAAGATTTACTTATTTTTAGAAATAACAAAATTAAATCCACAGGGATCTCATCAAGTCAATAGAAGCTTTTTTTTAATCTGAAATTACATCCATCAATTCTACTATCACATACAAGAGAACTGAGTAAGTCAGACAATAACTTTGGTCAAGGATTTACAGCTATACCGGGCAGGAAAAATCTGCCCGTATCAGTGGCTTGTTCTATAGTATGTAAATTCCCCTAACAATAGCAAGCAATTTTCTTTAGTCATTCATTCATTCTAAAGAACATCTTTCCAATTTATGAAGATAAACGAAGGAACTTAACTACAGTTATTATAGGGAAAATTTAATAAACCCTTCTAGTAAATTTTGATTTTGAACCACAGTGCCATACAACGTAGATATTGGCATTTTGCACCATGTCAAAACAAGTTCCAATTACTGCAGGCTGTGATGTGTTTTCTGATTCTAAAGCTGAGGAGGTAGATGCTAACTAGTCCTCTTTTATATCTGCTTATGATAACTTTACTGTGGTTGAAGAAAATAATTCAATAATTGAATTGAATAATTGAAATAACTTTCCAGCTTCTGCCACTGGGACACAGTTTTTGTCACTTTACCACAATGGGTTGTTTCTAATGCTACTGTGAAATTGTTTAGGGTAAATCCTTTATATATTCATTGGAAGTTCAGTATTTATTTTGCTTGGTCAAGGACTCTTAACTAAGGATGAAAGATCATAAAAGAGCACATTCTGAAAGGTATCATTTTCTTTACCTGCACTTTTCAGGAAGACTTCTAAGACACCAAAGCCCTTCACATATTAAAACCATCTGATATAACTAGTGGATATTTTCCAAAGCATCATATTCACAGTAAGAAACTAGTTTACCAATTCTCATACTTATGGTAACTGAGAAAGAAAAAAAAAAAAGGAGTGTTTGATTGTGCAACTAAAACATCTAAATCCGGCATTAGAAAAAGTAGAAACTGGTCAGAAACTCACATTCACAGATATAACAGCCACTAATATTATTTATTCATACTGTTGGCAGAGGTTAAAGGTCTGACTCGCAAGAACTGAGGAACAGCGTGCAAGGCAAGGTACAGATAAGGCAAGTTTTCCTGGAGACTTTAGACTAGGCACAAAGCATGGGGGGAAAAAACCACACAAACAACCCAAACCAACCAGTAATGGAGAGAAGAAGCAAAATAATAGCTTAACTGTATCAAAAGAACATTTGTAATTAGGCTAAGAACATATTCAAATTGTCAATTAAACAGATAAACTAAGTCAAGACAATTAAAGGCTCTCCTTTGCATGGTGGTGCAACTCCTACTGTTTGTGTGCATGGCTATATTGCTACCACACAAGATACAACGATATGTAATTGCACCTCGGCACTTTTACTCGGAGGAGCATATTCCCAACTGTCCTTTACACCAGCTTTGACATCAGCAGAATTCTTCTGTTTGCTCTAGCCAAAGGAGGGGCAAAGACTATATAATATTACACTTTAAAGTGTCTCATTTCATCAGTAACTTGTTTTAATAAATAAGTAAATAAAGTGTTGGAGGATCCAATGACTTTAGGGGAATAGAAGGTTATGCTGTAGGGTCTTTCATTTCTAGTACAATATCACAGAATCACAGAATAGTAATGGTTGGAAAAGACCATGTCCCTAAATACCTTGTCTACCTGTCTTTTAAACACCATCAGGGATGGTGACTCCACCACCTCCCTGGGCAGCCTGTTCCAATGCTTGGCTACCCTTTTGGTGAAGAAGTTTTTCCTAATATCCAATCTAAACCTCCCCTGGCACAACTTGAGGCCATTTCCTAGTGGAATTAAGATGAACAGGCATCCTTGACCACATTGCTATCATTTAGCAACCCAATGATGGCTCCTTCTCTGAGTGAGAATGAAGCATTGTAGAGCTGGAAACTGGACGCTGGGTACAGGCATACTACAAAATACAGAGCAGAAACATCTGAGCTAGAAGTGCAGACTCCCAACAAGCATTAAAACCAGCAGAATCATGTCACTCTCTTGTCCAGATGTAACTCTCACAGCTTACACCTCTCCATGAACGAACTGAAAATGACTCACCAGTAAGACCTGATCTAACGCCAAGCAAAATCACCTGCCCATAAACAAGATTAAAGTAACTACTAATTTAATTTAAAATTAACTGTTCATTCTGAAATTTCAAGGGTCCAAATACCAAGGTAAAAATGTTTATTTCCTAAGATATATAAAAAAACTTCGGAGAATTTATTTCAGATAAAGATATACATAAAATGAGGCAGCTCATGATGCTTTTTCCCACATACATGTACAGCCATTTTAGAGCTGGGACTCAGACCAGGATAACTTCACCATTTTCAGACAGAGCAGGCTGGTGAGCCATTAAGGCAAATTATTTCAGATAACTTTCAGCTGTACTCAATGACTTCATCATATAAGCTCATCTTTGCAGTAGACAGAAGAAGATGCAGAAAAGCTCCATCACAATAAGCTGTCTGATACTTCTTTTTTCTGTGTTTTTTAAGGCTGTGGAAGATACTTGGTTGGGAAGATACCTATTTTGGGAAACTGTGCTACACTGGGGAAAGCATGCTGCCTCCAGGCACAGAGGAGGAAAGTGCAGACACAGTATTGAAATCCTCAGGTTGTTCCCTCTTCTAAATGAACGTACAAGACAAGGAAAGGGATCAGGGAAACCAGACACTGCACAGGAGGCAGAAGTGACTGGGAATAAGTGGGGTTTTTTTTCTACTTCTGACATGCCACTCCTACCAAACAAAAGCAGAGGATCCAATTTAAGTGTATTTGTGGCAGAACTTGACCTTGACTTGCAACAGCTATAGCTGTGCTTTACAGCACTGGACAGTGACCCAAGGCAATGTGAGAGGGACTACTGGCCCAGCAAACATGGACCAGCTGTTTCCACAGCCAAATAACCACAATCTCTGGCTGCTACCTGCGATGAAGACACACAAAAACAGGAGTTTCAAAGGTAGGAGTAGTTCTGCAGTTTTGGTTACTTCTTTGAGATGTGTTTGCTCACTTCCAGTTACACAGTGGGTTGACTCTTCGTAATTTAGATTTTAATTTACTTTAAAACTTTTCCCTTCAATATATTTAATGAGCGCAATAACACTACAAAATGTGTATTAGTCAGCTAATACACCCACGCTCTGGGTGTGTTGTAGCCTTCAGCAACACTGCTGCCCCAGTACATCCAAGATGTATGCACAGTAGCTGACAAAAACACACCTTGTTGTGTGTTATTTCTTACATAAGACAGGACTTAGCATATGTAACTGTATATTAATGACACGCCTTGATACATTGTTAAACTGGAAACTATGGTTGTACTTCATCAGAGGTTTAGGTGTGTGCTGTATTACACAGAGCAAAATTAATTAAGAAATCCTGCATTCTTGCTGGCAGTAGCTGTAGCGATACGCTGGGAACAAGAGACCGCGCTTCTTGCTGACCTACATGGAGCAAGATCCCAGCCAACTGCCTAAGTGCCGAATGCCTCTCGGCCAAAATCTCTGTCCTGAAATGTGTTATGATAATATGATTCATTTAGAGAGAAGTAAAAAAAAAAAAAAAAATTAAAAAAACCCCCCATTTCTGCCCCCACCCCGCCCCAGGCTGCAGGTTCTCCATCACTGTAGAACAGCCTGAGTCAGAGCTGCTGCTGAAGGGCCTTTTCTCTCCCCTCCCCACCAGTCTCCCCAGCCCTGCTCTACGCCAGCGCTGGCATCTGTGCAATCAGATGGTGAGAAATCAGGGATGTGATCTGGCCAACCCCTCCCATGCTTTTTTTCCCTAGGTTAGTTTTACAGTTTACCGCTCACGCTCATCCTGGCACCAGAGAGGCGGCAGAAACACATGGCTGGGACCTCCCTTTTTGACGCCAGCCCCCACACAGGCTGGTTTAAAGCAATTGTGAAACCGTATCGTTCACAATGTTGGCAAAAACCTTCCCACAGACACAGTTATCCTGACAAAAAGTTGCCTTGCCCCAGTGACTTTTTTCATTTGAATACCAAGTTAAGGTGGCTCTTTGCTGTGGAGCTGAGGGGGAGGTTTCCCCATATAGCTCTGCTGGCAAACCTCCTTCAAGTCTGCAGTGCAGCTACACAGCCTCCAACAGCACACTGCAAAGTCATACCAGCAGTGATCCAGCCACTAGTGTTTTGATACTGATTTTTATTCATTGCCCTATTTTCAGTATCTTATACTTTTTTCCCCTAAGGATGTTAACCAAGCTCTCTCCCTTTCTGTATGATTTTTACCCTTTAATGTTTCCAGCTCACTCACCAGGAAAGTTTTACCTCCATCTGCCACAGCTAAATCAGTTTCCCCTACCAATACCATTTGAAAGAAGTAAGGTGTTAATTAGGGTGTTAATGGCTACAGAAACACCTTTTCTTTTTTCATTTCAAGGAAGAAACTGCTGGAAACCCAGCATTCCTTCCAGAAGTGTTAGACTGCATAAAAAATTCAACAAACAAAAATGCCTTTATTCAGCACAGTGCAGATAGTTCTTTGGCTCCCAACAGCTCCAAACTACAATTCTGTTTATTCTCTTTTACCTTTCATTTACAACCATTTTGGTGTGGAGAAAAAAAAAAAAAAGGTATATCTTTCCCTGGTGTTGTTGAGTGCCAGAATTTATTTATTTAATTTTTAATCTTTAAAATATACCAGAGTGTATTTTCACAACGAGAAAAAGGTTGTGTTAATGTTTGAAGTACCGTGGGGTTTCACAAGCCAGCTGACCCAACCTCACATCCCTCTGCTGCCGAAAGAGGCTGTCCCCTTCTCTTCGCAGTGCCAGGCCACAGTTGCACTGGCTCTGCCCCTTCTCTGGTACCTCTATGCGCTCAGTTAACTCTCTAAACTGATGTTAAGCTGGTCACTTCTTTTGATGGGTTCATTTTCTGCCCGTTGAGTGAGCTGAAGCAGCTGAAAGAAGGGGGCAGTGCAAAGCACAGGGAAAGAAGTGGGAAACAGGTACCTGGGGGATTCTTCCTTTTGACAGCAGCAAGCTGCTAAAATGGCTCAGGCATCTTGTGAAACCTCACCCTAAGGGCACAGCTTTACTAAATCGCCTGATACAAATTAAGAGTTTGCTATTACAGAAAGAGACAGGTCCTAGTAGTCATCCCATCTCACATTAAACTAATTCAGCTCGCTAAAGTGGCAGAAAACTACCTGGGGTGGCAGTTGCTCTTTTTGCCAGATCAGCAAGTGGAACTGGCACATCTTCCGGTCAGATGAGTGTGGAAACTGGCGTGAGGCACAAGTAGAACTGGGTGGCAGGGCAGGAAGGAGGAGAAGAACCAGGGAGAGGAGTGAGCACACTCCCTTTCAGCTGTGGTGAGAGCTTGTGAAATCACACCCCATTTTATGAAAACTCCTAGCAGAAAAAAACCCCTTATTTCTCTACTCCTGTTAACAGATAACTGTGAAGCTACCGTTCCCCCAAAGTCTTTATATAAACTTGGCTTGTGTAGAAGCTAAAAACTGTGTTTCTTTATCAAAATTTTAATTTCATGTAATATCTCAGTCTAACAGTCACTGCAAAAATAGATTCAGTGATTTCAGATACTGCTATACACCAGACTGTGTGTTACTCTGTGTTCTCCCAGCTCGACGAGTTAATCATGACTGTTCCGCATTCACCATAGTGCAAAATCAACACGGCTAGTTCAAATTATCCTCGGCAGCAATTTATATTAAAGCAAAGGAGGAAATTTTGGTTGCAATTTGAAAATAACTTTTGTAGATGTCAGATGGATGAGAAACCTTATTTCCAACATTGCAGCTGGAACTGGGTGGATGGGTCCCCTCAAAGGCTTGGCATCACACCAACACTCTTCCAGGTATACAATATGGTTTATCTTTTTAAACTAGCATCTTTCTAAATGCTGGTTGTTTTCAACTTTCACTGCTGTTTATTTAAAAGACTTGTGTCTCTTGGGTGGGATTTTGGCATTTTGTTTGTTTGCTTGTTTTGCAATGGAGCAGGTTATTTGGATCCTTACGCTTTCTGTTACAGCTAGAGAGATGAGAGTGCATTTGCCAGGTGGGCTTACGCCACTCAGAGATTTGAGGCAGCTGGTACTTTTGCCAATGAAAAAGCTTTTTCTCTCAGCATATGCTACATCAGTACTAGGGAGATTCGCACCACAACTGTGCCAACTCAGTTACTGTGGCACATTTGTAAGTGTGGCTTGACAAGACCTCAGAGTAGAGATCTTTATACCCTGCTCTGAGATGCATTTTGCCAGTGGGACAGAGGGATATTTTTCCATTATTTTTATTCAAACACACTCATATCTTTGGCTTTTGGTTACTCATATCTTATTTTTCCAATCTGTTCTGATAAAAGCCTATTAGAAAATATATTATACAGAAAGTTCAGATCCAATTTGCAGAAATATCTGGAGTCATAAATAAACAATGGAGTTCATGAAATCTGATCCATTAAAAATATAATCGTGTGACCTGTTTCTGGCTCTGGCACATGGTTTCTCCTAAGAAAAACTGTTGAAATTCTGAACATTCACATCTGAACTCCACTCCAAACCTAATTTAAACTTCGGCTTTAATGAATCTGGATCGTTACCTCATCCTTACTTTTAACTACTAATAGCAAGTAACTTTATGGATTGCTACACCTGACAAATTATTAAATATTTCAGCTATTTTCAAAGTAGAATTAAATCTACATGCACTTCTTTAGTCCCCAACTCCTTTCAGAGAAATGAATGTATCTCCTTGTACTGGTCTTACTTTACTTAAATAACCTGATAACTCATCCTCTCTCATCTTCTCAGGATTCAAAATAAATCAGTAGAGTCTCTCAGTCTACTCTTTCCTAAGGAATAGAGTCCTTGCAGATCGAATATTGAGTAACTAAAATCCTCACGTCTTTGAATCATTCTGGTTTTGTAATATTTTTCTGTAATAAGAAAATCAGGATGCAGGCACTACCTCCCCTAATTCACATTCTGACATCTGTATTGGTGCAGGAATCCCTGCAGTATTGTGTTTGGACTCACAGACATGCAAATATTTCACTTCTGAAGTTACAGAATTGTTGATCTTTTTTAAGAAATTATTGTTCACTGAAACACTAAGTTAAGGAAAAACACTGAAGGGAAAAGAAAGAAAAATTATTTCTCCAAAGAAGGGGAGACATAGCTAAACATTATCCATGAAGAGAAAGAAAATCCTAAGAATCAGTGGGGCTTGTCACAGTTACATGCCTGATTTTTTACAAACACTAACCTACAATTTCCTGACATCTTAAATTATATGTTTCTGAGAAGAGTACAGTTTGGCTACAGTGTGTCATACATACAAAATCCTTGCTGACTGAACAGAATGACATTTTTAATGCTATTATGACAAGCTGGAAAAATCCTTACAAAATATGTCCTTAAAAAAAATAAATCCAAAAGTTAACTTACTGGTTTACAGACAGTAATCAGTGCAATCTCAGCTGAGATTCAAATGTAGTTCCCACCATCCATTATTAACTCCACCAGAAGGGCCTGAATAATTGGTAAACCAAAGCAAGAACAGGAGAAAATCTTCTGGATCCCAGAGGCCCGCAAGAGATCTGTCTGCAGTCCAAGAGGATGGAAAATAACCAACCCATATATTTCAACCAGAATTAAGTATTCATGCTTCAGTGGCTTCCAGAAAGAAATATGATTAAATGGAGTTTAAAACCAAATATTAGAGAAGGAAAATAGATTTCAAGTTATTATGCAAACCAGACATTTTCTATGCAAATTCAGGCACTGAACTTCTATAATCTGAATTTTAAAACATAAGTTGGTGTCCTGATTGTAAATGGTGTTTTTTCTTTCTGAATGTCATGCTAAATTTCTGTGTGCATATGCAGGGTGCGTGGGTGGAAGGGATTGGCACAAGGAGGAATTCATTCTTGTAAAAAAAAGGTTTTTCTAAGGGCATGGTTAAGAATAAGAATGTAACACTTCCAATAAAAATGGAACTAACCACTGTTTGTAAGCACATCAATGTGCAAAAGAAGAAGCATTACTCGTTAAGAACTGAGGATATTTGATTCAGCCCATCCATATACCAGTAAGCTGGTCTCACTGGCCTCAATCTCATCTTTCTCATCTCAGTGGTTATATTCTCTCCATGGGGATACCAGGGTGCTTCACAAGTGAATGTGGACAATCTTCAGATTGGTCTTCTGAACACACCTCCACTATTAATTCCTACATGTATTCCATTATTAAAGAGAAACTTAGATATACTGATTATAATGCTTGGCTTCTGTAATTCCCATTTTGCTTTATCAACCAGTGTAGCACAACAGCTGTTAAAAGCCTTTTATATTTAAAGTACTATTCTAGACCTACTGTATATTTTCAGTCGACACATCTGCGATACAGAATAATGAGAGGTAGATGGAAAGTCACAACACACTTGTAAATAAAGCAAGCTCTACTGGAACCAGTCTTAACATATGCAGTCATAGCTTTCTCTCATTATTAGGAAGTAGCAGTTTGTCTGCATATCTGAAAATTAGGGATGCGGAGCTTGTGGGCTAAATCAGGCAAAGCAGTAAGTAAGCCCAAAAGTCTAACTTCAATATGATGTACCAGTTCCCCACTTCTGGCATTTTTGGACCAATACAGCAGAACTTTTTAGCTTGTACAAACCCGTGTAGCTCTGGTGTGTCACTGACACTTGGATAATTTACATGAGTTGAGCCTTTCTTAGTCTAGTGAACGTGGGAAGTGCTTAAGTAAATAAGAAAGCCTATTTCACACTACATCTGTATCTTGGATGATTGTTATGTGGTTAATTGTACAAAAGAACAACAGAGCTGTGCAACTAAATAAGAAGGATGAAGAAATTCCTCATAATATTTATGCAACAACATCTCAAAATACAAACTAATCTCTAGTTTACATTTCAATTGTCAGACTAAGATGAAGGTATCTCAGCATGAAATCTATTTGTAAGAGATAACACTATTATTGTTCTCCAGTGCATATAATTTGATTAATACCTTTTCTGGGATAGTTTTTAACTCTTAATCCCATGAGAATATGCACTAAAACCTATACACCATAACAGTCATATACCATTGGGCAGAAAGATGCCAAAATGGTATAATCATAAGAGAATATGGAGGACCGTGTTAACATTTGCTGACCTTTTCAGGTTTATTGAAACCACATTATTTAAATTTCCTTGAGATAATGGTAATTTGGATCCACATGTGTGTTTGATCTCAATGGTTATTTATAATTTCCTATGGAAAGTACACAAAAAATTCAGTCCTGCTAAGTTTCACCTCCTTGCATGCCAATAGTCTTACAACAATTGAACTGAGAACACTTGTTGTCCAACAGCATCTACAAAGATTAGTAGTCTATATACACCAGTTTAAAACCTTCTTGTATGCCTTCCCCAACCCCTTAATCTAAATTGCTCTAAATTTCTCTTTAATATAGCATTATTTTCTGTGGTCACGTTATAGGATTAGGAATCAGGAATTTTATTTCCAATTCTATCACTAGACATCTTGGCTAAAACAACCAAAAATGACAGAATAAAATATTCTGACATTATCAGAACAATTGATAGAAGCCTCAGTATGCAATGTTAGTTTAAAATTATTTTTTTTGCTTCAAATTGGCAGTGTCTTTTGAAAAAACCCAAGGCTCTAAAGGCAAGAATAAAGAAAAAAATGCTTGGAAGTGAGATCAACAAAACAAAATCAGTTGCACTTTTCTGAGCAGGTTGAAATTATCAAGGCCAAAAATAACCTTTCAGATTAGCATGCTTTCAGAAGACAAGACTGGCTGCTTCTAACAAAGAATAAAACTTGGATGGGTCAGAAGCCAATAACGGTTTAGGATTTACCCAATTTGAAGTCTTACAAGTAAAAATCTGAAATCTTGAATTAGAGCCTATTTGTCACCCAAAAGCAATACAGAGTGAACCAGCAGGCAGTCATCGTTTTCTGTCTGCTCCACACACAAATCAAGCTGCCTCATTCTGCTGTCGTGACAGCCCATCATTAAGGCATTAGAAACCTAAGCCTCTGAATTGAGTCTTTTCTTAGGACTGTGGTCAGATTCAGAATTGTACTAGTCTCTGTTTCTATTAAAAAAAGGAAGCCTAAGGAGAGGCTGCATGACTGAAGTCGCGCTTTCTCGTGTGTATGTGGTGAACAAGCAACAGGATGCCAATACACACAATTCAATTCCACTGTTCCCAAGGATCCTTTACAACTTCTTTCCTCAAAGCTGAGACAATTAATATTTTGCCATAAAGTGCCATTTCTGCTCAGACTGCCAAGCAGTAGTACTTTGGATAATTCCACCAGAATTTAATTTTACAAGTACCCAAGCTGCAGCAGTCTGAAAAGAGCTCTGCAGCAACAGCAGGCCAGCTCTGGTTCACAGACAGCTCTAACACGTCACTACCCCAAGAAATACGTGCGAGTTGGTGGTCCTAGAAGAGTGCTGAGAGCCCTTCCTTGCATGCTGAACTGTGGATCAGCATCTATTGTGAGGATTGGTCAGCACTTGTGTAGGAATTGGAAGGAGTTTAAGGCTAGGATAATTACTTGGATATTTTATGTTTAAAGGCAAGAAGAAATCATCTCTACTAATTTACAAAAGGGTGAAATAGCTGAATGAACAAGTCTGGCTATGACCTTGAACGGGGCAGACAGGTGGTTTCAAATTATTAACTCAATTAAATACAGATATTTTACAGAGGTGTTTTTCTGATAACCAGATAAATGGTAACACAGGGGCATTTCATCCTGTCAGAAACACAACGACCTCTCCAGTTTCTACCTGCACTAATACCAGCACGTACATTACAATACATTTTGCTTAGTGTCTGCTAGTTAAGGCCCAAAGAAGTTAATATAGGTAAAAATGACCTTTTTTCGAGTAACAATGGAAGTAGGGGAAGGAGCTTGAAAGTTATTGAAGATCCACCTAAGTATTAACATAGATTAATTGTTGAAGTGTGCTCTCCACAATAACACCAATGGAACAAAACCAGCCATGAACTGAGTTTTGAAACTCTCCAACAGCCTTTTGCACAGTAACCTTTTGTACAAGGCATCCTAGCATATAATTTCTAAACAACATTTTTGTTTAAAAGGTAGATAAATGGGACATTTTTTTGAATCTTCAATATTTTAGAAGTTTGGATTACAACATTACAACTACTACTCTGACATTCAAAATTAAAAAGGAAGTGAATATAAGCTGCCACAAAACCATACATTTCCTTTCTTGAAACTTTTCATACTTGCATGAAAACTAGTTACCTAGCAGACATCAGCTTCAGTAAAGAGAAACACTATTTGTTTTATAGATGGCCACTGCAAAAAATTTATTCAACTCACATTATATTCTATCAATACTCACTGTTGTTTTCACAAGAGCTGTAAGAAAATAAACACTGGCTTTGAGTTTCTTTAGTTCCCAAGTTTGAACCAAAGTCTACTTACCCACATCTTCACTAAGTCTAAAAATTTTAGGATAGAATATGATTTTTGCTGTGATGTGATGGTTCATCCAGACCAAACAGTAAGAAATTGAGTGGATTAAAACTACGTAAACCAGAATAAACGTGCAAACAAAAATGTTTGCATAGACTCCCTCTTCAGTGACACTGCAAACATGCACATAAGGCTGAAGGCTGAGTTTCTTAGGAGATGTGCATGAAACTTTTCATAACATGGTACCACTTTGCTCTCTCATCTGTAATTCTTGTGCAGTTGAGTGCAAGCACATCAATCAACATCAGCTACGTTTGAGAGCAGGGGTACATTTTGAAGAGTTAAAAATAAACCACTGTAATAAAATAAAAAAGTATAAGAATTCAACTGAGAAGTAAAAGATAGTAGATCACATTTTAATTCATACTATTTAAAATTCAAGCTTTCAAGAACTATGTCTAATTCTTGATGAGTTTCCATGACATTATCTAATTGGTTTTCTTCTTTTGCAAATTGCAGGGTGCAACCACACTTTGAGTATCATACTTGTCTCACTTCTATATGTTGAAGGGATAGCAAAAATCCCTCCCAAGTAATTCTGCTATCCAAGGTTAAGATCAGATGCTCTTGTATGGTGATATTTCTATCTTTCTCACCTCTCCTCTTCCTTCCTTCTTCATTTTAGATCACAGGCAGTTTTAACCCTCCGATTGAACTGTCATTAGTGAGCAATTTCTACAGTGTTAAAACTATGAGTTTTTTAAACCTCAATTCTCAAACGTGAGAACATCAAAACATTTGTGGCTTTTCTCCTCTGTGACTTCACAGGAGTGTATAGTAATTATTATGAGCTGTCCCACATTTTAAAATTAATAACCAGATTTGAGCAAAAGCTGCAAAGGTAAAAACGCCATCAGAGGGCAAACCACTAACAGTGTCACTCAGAAGTTTCTGCCCACATATTCAGTCCAGGTTTGGAGACTAGAGTTTAATTAGGAAAGTATTATAAGGAGATGATTATGTATTATAATTCTAGAAAATTATTGACAACTGTAATTACTTAACTAGAAACAACATAATTTTAGCATTAGAATATAAATATATTCTTATATAAATTATTTTATGCAAAGGGAATAATAATTTATGAGAACAAAACCCATTTAAATCAATGTCAATGATATCGCATTTAGGTAAAAAGAAATAGCAGAAATGTGTCAGCAAAATCAGGAGTGATGAATCTAGATCACAGCTGTAAGTGCTGTTTGGCATTTAAACTGAATGTTCATAGAGGGCAGTGAGACTGTATCACAGAATCACAGAATGGTGGGGGTTGGAAGGGACCTCAGGAGATCATCTAGTCCAACCCCCCTGTCAAAGCAGGTTTCCTACACCAGGTTGCACAGGAAAATGTCCAGGCAGGTTTTGAACATCTCCAGAGATGGAGACTCCACAACCTCCCTGGGCAGCCTGTCCCAGGGCTCTGTCACTCTCTCAGTAAAGAAGTGTTTCCTTAAGTTCGTCTGGAACTTCCAGTGTTCCAGTTTTTGCCCATTGCCCCTTGTCCTGTCACCGGGCACCACCAAAAAGAGCCTGGCCCCAGCCATTTGGCCCCCACTCTTCAGATATTTATAGACATTGATAAGATCCCTTCTCAGTCTTCTCTTCTCCAGGCTGAAGAGTCCCAGCTCTCTCAGCCTCTCCTCGTAAGGCAGATGCTCCAGGCCCCTCATCATCTCTGTGGCCTCCGCTGGACTCTCTC
>NW_010326306.1:0-1118 GCF_000700745.2 Antrostomus carolinensis
GGGGCGAGTTGAGGGCAGGAGCAGGGCGAGCGTCCTCGGCGAGAGCGGCCCTAAAAACCAGGGCCCCGGATTCGTGAGGCGAAAGCCCAAAATGAGCCGGCCTCTTGTCTGGTGAACCCCGTGCCCTCCGCCCCATCTGTCCCGGCCAAACGCCGCGGAGCAGGGGCGAGACCTCCCCCAGCTCGGCAGCCCTAGCCCGGCCGGGGACCAAAGTTGAGGGAGGCAGGCAGAAACTGACTAAAGGAGAAGCTTGTTAAATAATTTATTGATTTATACAAAGTCTTTCCAACCCGTGTGGAGACATTATTTGATCCCAATGTAAAATCAAGTGTCCATTTTTCTCTCGTGCTTTTTGGGGTTGTTTTCTCTTTTGGTATTATTAAGCATAAAATCCAGAGGCAGGAGAAATCAAACCGCCAAAACACCGAGTAGAGGGAGAGAGTGAAAGAAAACATCCAGGTTTTGCACTAGAAATATACATCACAAAATCTGAAATTTACTATATACAAAGTGGCTGAGCTTGGATTTGGCGACCCATACAAAACGTAACAAAATCTGATTGTTAGGAGCAGGAAATCGGCAAGAAGGCTAAAAGAAAAAGGGGCAAAGCTTAACGGGACACAAAACAAAAACCAAAAAGTTGGAAAAATTCCTCTGAAATTTACATCGATGAGAAGGAAAATAATTTCATAACTTATTCTGTAAAAAATATATACATTTCACATACATCTTAGGCTGTACAACACACCACTTTAAACATCCAGTTACAATTCACCTCGGCCGCAGTGCCCACCACGGCAGCTCGCCCAGAGCGGCCATCGGTGCCCATGCTCTCACAAGGTGTCCGAGCTGGTGCTGCAGGGGCTGACGAGGGACAGGTTTGTGGATTTGTGCTTTTTCAATAGCCTCGTGATTTTTTCGTCGTCTGAGTTGGGGTCCAGGGGCTTGTTGTATTCATCATCGTCCTCATTGTCCGAGCTCTCCTTCAGCTTCTCCGTCTCCGAGTCGTGCTTCTTCTTCGCCGAGGCCATCTCTGCCGCGTGCCGCTTCCGCCACTTCGTCCGTCTGTTCTGGAACCAGACCTGGGCACCGGCACCGGGCACGGCTCAGCCCTGCCG
>NW_010326307.1:0-2280 GCF_000700745.2 Antrostomus carolinensis
AAATATCAATCCTTGGACTGACTTCAATCAACCCACCACATCATCTCATAACAAGCTCAAGAAAGTTTCACACTATCTGTTAGGCTGCTGAGCTGCAAGAGACTGTTACCTCTTATGTTGGCCAGTACTAATTCACTGCTTCCCTTATTCTGCAGAATGCATCCACCCACCACAATCTGGTGAAGCCCAGAAGTGAATTAGGTATTGAATTAGGTATCTGTATCTGAACTTCCATTACAGTCAGAAGAGGTCAGGGTGTGCCTAAAATCACCTACCTAAACATAGGTGGTCTGCATTATTTTAGGAGCCCAATGTATTTCAGATATCTACACTGGCAGATATGATACAGTCCCCACAGGATATTTGTGTGTTGTAGAGTAGCAGCTGGAGGTCAGCTAAGATACTCTAGGTCTTCCTCAACAACACTAGGTATGAACAACTGAATCAGACCCTGTGAATGTGTCCCATGGCTGAGCAGAGAGAGAAGAGATCAGAGCCTGCCCCTCCTCTTCCCCTTGGGAGGAAGTTCTAGACTGCCATGAGATCTCCTCTCAGCCTCCTCTTCTCCAGGTTGAACAAACCAAGTGACTTCAGCCTCTCCTCATACAGCTATAATATTAATCCACATTCTTCCCCTGGTCATCCATGATTTATCATGTAACTGTTCAGTGCTTTAAAAGTTAAAAAAAAAGAACAAATCAAAACAAAAATCCACCCCATCCGCCCCTAAAAAAGGCCCTCATCACTGTAAAACCAGTGCAGAACAAAAAAAAAAACAGAAGGACAAACAGAAAAACCAACAGTGCTTCAGGTTCAGATGCTTCAATACCTACATCTGTGAAACCAAACTGTTCATTGGTTGAAGGATTCTCTTCTCAGCTTCAAGTGAGAATGCAGCATATGCAGTCCAGCATATGGGCAAAACTAATCCATTGTACAAATACATTAGCTCTTGTGGAGTTACACCAGTAGATAAATTACTCCAGCATAGTAATCCTTTGGTTGCTTGAGTCAAAAATAAATTTTAGGTGTTTAGACAAATTAATGTTCTTCAGTCTATGCCTTTGTTAAATTAACAGAAAATGCTGTTTGACAAAATGCAAAGAAAAATGACAATTTGACCAAGTTAAAGATAGTTCAGTCATTTAACTGAGCAACTTCTTCAGACCTTCACAGAAACATATTTGCTATGGCTACAGTGTCATCCAGTCTCTCCTCTGGAGAGATATATTGTTCCTTTCAAGATCTCCAGAAAGTCTACCCACCTATGGTTTTATAGGTCCCGATATTTCTACAAAGAGACAGTTCTCCAGACTACCAGATTGGGGAATGGGTTAGTTCCAATTGTTTGGATTTTTTATATTTATACTGAATTTTAATTTTGAAATTTAATCTCCTCACCTCTACTCACAATACTTTTTGAACATCTTAAACATATTTGCAAGTCCCAAAGCAAATAATTAGTATTGCTTCTTTCTTTTTTTTTTCGTTGTAACTCTGTAACTTTGTTTTCTTAATCTGTTGACCAGCTGGTTTAGAATTCAGAAAGGATTTCTATCAGCATCACAACACACTTCTGCAGAGAAACTTTTCAAGATTATAGCCTTACAGTCCAAATAATAATAATAAAAAAGTATTACATTACTTTTACCAAAGCTTCATCCATTTCTAAGCATAAAAAAAAAAGTTACTTCTGTACTTCATCTACATTTCCTATGTGTCCAGTAAAAAACCCACTTCATTACAGTTCTCTGGACTTTAGTAAAGGTCACATTTCTTAATGTCTTCATAAAAATCTCAACATTTCTATACTCCTGTCTCTTTGAGCCCTTATTACTCTCTCCAGATTATAACTATAAGAGCAAACGACAGCAACTCTCCCCACCAATTTCTCTCGGCTATAACAAATCAAGAGTTTACTACCTGCTCACATCACCCAGCACCTCCGTCAAGAGCTCAAGACTCCATTCATTCATAATTCTCCACGGAGATGCCCTTTAGTTGCTTTGTGGAAGGATTTTCTCCTACCAAATATTTGCATTTATAACAAAGTAATAGACCTGTGTTTTGTGGTCTCTACACAATATTCATTGTCAGTGCTGTCCTACATGAGGATATGGAGATGTTGTCATTTTTGGATGTTACTTTAATATAAGCCAAATGTGGTGGGGGAGGGACTCAGTATATTCTTGGAGCCTGTAAATCGAGTGTTAGCGTTTGACAAAATGGCAATAAACAAGGGGAACTGATTATAAACTGGACAAGAGCAGATTTAGATTA
>NW_010326308.1:0-1059 GCF_000700745.2 Antrostomus carolinensis
GAGTGTGAGCGAGCCCAGAGTATGAACAGCTACAGTCACTGGTTAACCAGCTGCTGCCAGAGAGAGAAATCTCAGCTGAGTCCCCACTGCTGCTCGCTCTTTCTTGCCCCCATCTAGTCACCTGTCAGATCTTCATTGCTCTGCGAGCTCTGCCCAGCCATCCCTTTTGCTGAAATTGTCCAACATGCTCAAAACTCTTTGATAAAGACTTTATTTCCTTAAGACACCAAAGTGAAAAAACAAACAAACCTGCTCTTTCTTTCTCCCTCTGAGGAAAATAACCCACTAAGAAGAGTGTGCACACTTAGCACCCTTATATATTGGGCAGTGAGAACCTACAGAAGTGAGAACCTGGAAAAGGACTGGAGGTGCATGGTGCTCCAAATAACAGAACCACCAAAAATCTAGGGAAAAAACCTTAGGTTTGGCTCTGTATTTCTTCTTAGCCAAGGCCAGAGTGTCACTTATGCCCAGAGGTTTGTCTGAGATGCAAAACATGAATGGGACAGCATTCCATTCCAGGGGCTGATTGTGGCTCTGCTGCCACAGCAGTAGCACCACCACTCCACAGTGGGATAGGTGTGGGGTGACATCCAAAGCATTACTCATGTCCTTCTGTCTGCAGATAAGTGATGATAGCAGTCCCTGGCAGCTCTCCCTGGGCACTGAGCCCAGAAGGCCCATCTCGCCTGATGGGGGAGGCACCGTGCAAGTTCTCAGACTCTTAATTCCCACTCTCCCCTACCCAGCCTCCCCTGAGCTGCAGATGTTGTCTGAAAGGCCACAGACATCTCAAATGTATCAACATTAATTCTGAGCAAATTCTGGTCCTCCAGTATTCCTGTGGTCTACCTCTGCGTGATCAGTGGCAATACAGGTGACTGTTGGAGCATTCATGGTAGGGAACCTGAGTTAGCTACACAAAATAATCTTGTCAGGATACTTCATTCAATAATAAATTAAAAAATTATTCTTGCTTCCCAACACTATCCCAATAATAGCCCTTATGCTAACAGCTCAGTAGAGCTGATCATAGAATCACAGAGTGGTTTGGGTTGG
>NW_010326309.1:0-3114 GCF_000700745.2 Antrostomus carolinensis
ATCCCTATTATTCTGTGATTCTGTGAAATTCCCTTAGTCAAGTTTTTGGCACCTACAAAGCAATATCTTCATTCTTCAGACCTCTGTGCTAGTTCCACAAAACCAGGTTAGCTCCTGGAGGACACAAAAGAGGAAGGTAAGTTCCTGAATTCACATGCTTGAGTTCAAACAATTTTGCATACATGGACATTTGTTGCTTTTTTCACTTAATGGGTGTCTATACTTTTAGAAACAAAACCTGATATAAGCTTTGATTGCAAAGTTCTAGATAAACTCTTTTAAACAGAAAAACAAATTCACAGACTGTTCAGCCTCACCATTTCTTTTCAAGTGCCTATGTGAAGTCACAGGATTAGAGCAGATTCAAAATATTGTGGCTCATTGGTCACTCTACAGAAAAACTGAAAAGGAAAAGGAATATTATTCAGCCTTATTGCACTAATACACCTTCTCATGGCATCTATAAAGCCTGTGTACAGCGAATCGAAGAGTAAAAATTAGCGTCACAATGTTGTGCTCTCTAATTAGAGAATCGTGAATAATGTTGGTAATAAAAATAGTGTCATAAAAGGGTAAGAAAATTGCTTCCCCATGATAAAAAATGTCTCCATGGGGGTCACACTTAGTTTTTATGGACTGACAAGGAGATCAGTCTCAGTAATATATTGTTAACTGACTGTTCCTCTGATCCTAAAATGTCTTCTCCACTCACATACATATTTCTAGCTTGTTAGGGTGGCAGCATGACAGTACAAAGGACTGGGATGTATGTCTCTGCATTGTAAGTATAACTTTTAGATGCTCTGAGTCAGAATTTTATAATCAGATAGCAGAGCTAAGTAAGTGCTTATGTTCTACATCTTCCCAAAAAAATAATAAAAAGAATGTCTAAAGGAGCTCTGGATAGAAGGAAACTCTGCCAAGCTCTTTTGAGTTTTTAAAATGCATGATTGGAAATATCTGCTGGGGTTTTTTTGTCTCGTGTTCCTCAAAATCTGATCAAATGTTTAAGATGATCTGAATTTACATGGGGGGGAAAAAAAAGCACATACTTCCGCCATTATCTCCTTTTCTGCTTCCTTATAAATCCAAACTGGATAGCATCCAATTTCTCATCGCAACTGCCTGTGGAAATGAAAGAGAGTCTGAATAGAGGAGGAGATGAACTGCTTTAAATGCTTTTTCATAGTTCTTCTGACTGCTATGAAAGCTTCATTAAAGGCTGCAGCTTGCTTGTTTTCTAACTCTTCCAAAGTAATAAGCATATAATTGTGCTGAAAACTTAGGAGGAGTGTATCACTGCAAGCCATTATGGCATCATTTCATTTCAAGGTCCTTTTGCATTTTCTTGAGAATCAGAGACCTCTGTCATTCACATTTGAAGAAAATTCAGAAGAAAGAGTGAAAAAAATAAAGAGGACATTGAAAATTTGCAATGTCGATATGGCTACATAAATTACTCCTTTGTGAGCTATTGACTTGTGTAGCATAACAATTATTGTGCCTTTTTTGGTCTTCTTAACCTACAATCAAAATATGTCAGATACAGCGCTCACTGCTAACATACTAGGAGCCCTTTTGCACTTATTTTGATTTGTTGAGATGGAAAAACATGAGTAATGATGAAGAAAATTTGTGATGCCAGAATATATTACAGCCTATTCTAAAAATTTCAGCTGCAGTGCTAAGATCCACACATGCTATAAATGATTACATAGGCTTCCTTCTAATATCTGCTGTGGTGCAAAACAATCTTGCCTGCAGATGATGATAACTGGTCTTTTGAAACAGCTGGAAGGGATCTCAGACAGCACAGCTAGATACATGTATTTCATAACACTGAGGACGACAACAATGTTCAAAGCTCCTAAATCACCCCCCAAAATGACAGTCCTTCAGTATCAAAAATCCTCTTCCTGGATTTTACCAAATTTAATCCAATCTTGTGTTTCTTGATGCAATTCCCTGTGCACATGATGAAAGAAAACAGAGACTTTTGTATTGTTCAAGGCTGAAGCTCTCTGTATTTTCTTTTCTGATTTGCCCCACATGTGACAACTCCAACTATCCCTGTATGCAACACCGTATGGAAGGAACATAGTATTTGCAAGATTTTACATAGCTCCCACCTAAAATGTAAGGGGAATTCTTGGGGTGAGCTTCCATTAGCTAAGTAAGCCTAATGGGAACGCTGACAAAGATATTTAGAAAGTCAGATGTGGATTCTGTTAAAGTGAATGTACGTTTCTGTAGAATATATTTTCTGTGGAATATGTATCCTAGCCATGTTTCCTTGTCTTCTTTCAGTCTGCAGCATTAATTATCCTATGTAAAGATCACAGCTCTCAAGTAGTCATGCTGAATCTCTATTCCATCTCCTGCTTTCTAGTTTACATCTGGGATCTCAGTGAAAAAAATCCCTCCTAGTTTATAATGAAACAGAATTGATTCATATTTCATAAAAACTGAAACTATGAATTTTAAATGGTTGATTTTTTTTTTCCACAGAAATCTTGATAGCATCAATTTTTTAAGCTTTCCCCAAATTAATGCCGCAACAACATCCAGAAATAAGAAAGTATATTTACTTCTGTTAATTTTCCTTCAGCAGTTGAGAAAAATAAATGAGTATTTCAGAATGATAAAAGTAAAACCCATAGTGAGGCCAAATATTACTCTTGTTCCCACTGAACCAGTGGAAATTTTCTGGCACATTAAATAAAGGCGGTTAAGTGATTGTTTTAATTTATTCTTCTCTTTTTTATCAATAAAATCTTGCCACACAAAACCTGGCTTTAGGATTTTATTCTCTGATTTTCTGATAGAAAGGAAAGAATATTCACAGCAAGTGAAACAAGGGCTTTTACACCACTGACCTTACCCTAACTCAAAGAAAAGTGTCCACAGAAGCCAAATCTCACTGTGGAACTGAGGATGGAGGGTGTACCCAGAAGAAAATATTGAGCTACTATGACCCCTTTTATTTTTTTCTCCTGAATTCCTAATTTTCAAGCAAGAAATGTCCTAAGAGGAGTAAGCACTTGAGGTTCTAGAAGTAAATCCCACATTTATGACCTACTCTACTCAATCAGAAGACTGTCCAGCCATGAAATC
>NW_010326310.1:0-1346 GCF_000700745.2 Antrostomus carolinensis
TTTCCACCGTTTCACTCCAAATTTCCAGTTTCCACTCTGGATTTTTCGTTAATTATTTAATGAACTTTATTAATTTCCCATTTCCCCCCGTTTTCCCCCCGTTTTTCCCCCATCCCCTACTTTTTCTTGTTCTCCTTGCAGGCCACGACGTATCTCTGCGCCACGTTGAGGGGGGGCGAGTACCCGTCGGCGTAGGAGGTGTCTTCGAACAGCACCGAGTAATCGTCCTGCGGCTGGAAAAAACCAAAACAACCCCCTTTAGGGCAAAAATCCACCCAAAACAACCCCATTTAGGGCAAAAATGACCAGTTCTGGGAAAAAATGGTGAGTTCAGTTAAAAAAGGACAATTTCAGTTGAAAAAATGACAATTTGGGTCAAAAAATATCAATTTTGGTTAAAAAAATTGACAATTTTGGTTTAAAAATGACAATTTTGGTTAAATTTCAATTTCAGTTTAAAAATAACAATTTGGGTTAAAAATTTGACAATTTCTGTTAAAAAATTACAATTTCCATTAAAAAGTGTCAATTTCAGTTAAAAAACTGACAATTTTGATTTAAAACTGAATTTTGGTGAAAAATTTGACAATTTTGGTTAAAAAAGTACAATTTTGGTTAAAAAAATGACAATTTCAGTTTAAAAATGTCAATTTTGGTGAAAAAGACAATTTCAGTCAAAAAATTGGCAATTTTGGTTAAAAATTTGACAATTTTGGTTAAAAAATGACAACTTCAGTCAAAAAAATCACAATTTCAATTTTAAAAATGACAATTTCTGTTAAAAAAAATGACAAGTTTGGTTAAAAATTGTCAAGTTTGGTTAAAAATTGTCAATTTCAGTTTAAAAAAGACAATTTCCTTTAAAAAATGACAATTTTGGTTAGAAATATGACAACTTTGATTAAAAATTTGACAATTTTGTTCAAAAAAATGACAATTCTAGTTAAAAAATGACGATTTCAGTTAAAAAATGACAATTTCAGTTAAAAAACGACAATTTCGGTTAAAAAACGACAATTTCGGTTAAAAAACGACAATTTCGGTTAAAAAAATGACAATTTCGGTTAAAAAATGTGAATTTTAGTTTAAAAAATGACAATTTCAGTCAAAAAATGACAATTTCAGTTAAAAAATGACAATTTTAGTTTAAAAAAATGACAATTTTAGTTTAAAAAAATGACAATTTTAGTTTAAAAAAATGACAATTTCAGTCAAAAAAACGACAATTTCAGTTAAAAAACGACAATTTCAGTTAAAAAATGACAATTTCGGTTAAAAAATGACAATTTTGGCTAAAAAAATGACAATTTTGGCTAAAAATGTGAATTTTAGTTTAAAAAATGACA
>NW_010326311.1:0-26795 GCF_000700745.2 Antrostomus carolinensis
GTTCCATCACCTTCCCAGGGATGGAAGTGAAACTGACTGGCTTGTAGTTGCCCAGATCCTCTTCTTGCCCTTTTTGAAGACTGGAGTGACACTGGCTATCCTCCAGTCTTCAGGCACCTCTCCCATTCTCCAAGACCTTTCAAAGATGATAGAGAGCGGTTTAGCGATCATTTCCGCCAGCTCCTTCAGCACACGTTGGTGCATCCCGTCGAGGCCCATGGATTTGTGTATATTGATTTTGTTTAGGCTGTCTCTGACCAGTTCTTCCTCAACCAAGGGGCAGTCTGCCTCTCTCCAGAATCTTTTCCCTCTATCATCTGGGATTCCTGAGGGGCACTTTTAGCTGTAAAGACTGAAGCAAATGATAATCCCAGATATCTGGTATTCATTTTGGTTAGGTTTTGTTTGGTTGGGGGTTTTTTGTTTGTTTTTTGTTTTTTCCCCATGCAGCTGCTCTGTACGCATGCGTCTAAATTCTGTGTGGCTCAAACATATAGTAAAAATGATCACATCCTCCTTCTGTGTCCCATCCAGGTACTTGTGCCACATATTTGTAAATGCACCACAAATCAGACTCATTTTCCTTTTCTTGGCAGCACTGGAGGAAGGGACTCTGTGCTTCAGGGACCAAAAGATTTGCTTTTGTTCTTAGAAAGACTCTCTCCTCAGGTAAAATTAGCAGCCTAAGTTCTAAATCCTGGGGAAAGAAAAAATGCCAGCTTTTCTGAAAGAGTCTCTGCTGTAGTCTTAAACTACAAACACTCCTCAATAGCTTTTCTCTTCACCCAGGCAAAACATTCAGCCAGCACACAGTTCAGCCAGCCCACCACACTTTGTTGACTTTTCGCTTTCCTCCTACATTCAAACAAGTTGGTGCTTCTTCATAAAGCCCACACTGATTAAATTACTCAGGGGGGAACTTAATTTATCAGTCTGAAGGTCTCGGAAATAACAGAGGCTACACCTCCTGATTCATCCTCAACTGCAATATTTGCCTTACTAATGGACAAAGTGCATCTTGTGTTTCCCATCAATGCTATTCATTTCTGCTGAGAAGTGACTTGTCAGAGAGAGCTGACTGAAAAAGAACAGAAAGATCTAAAAGTATTCCTACCTAATTTCTTCTCACAGTCAGTTCAGATGTAGTTTTTCATTTCCATTGTTTGGGGTAATTAATAAAGTTTCAGTTATTGTATTAGACACACTTCCCATCAGAAATTCCCCTAGATGATACCTACAAGCAAAAATCTTAAAATTGATTTGCAATGTCACTTTTGCAATACTATGATATGGATTTGGGCTTTTTTTTTCTGCTAAGAAGCATAGGGAAGAGCAACAGTCTTTCCTGATTCTTTGGGTGGTTTTTTGCCTTTTTTTTTTTTTTTTTTCTGGTAGAGCTACTTGCAACTGAAAATCTTGTTTTTGTTTTTCTTGGCCCCTTCGTGGGTGACAGAGAAAGGTGAATGAGAACTCAGCTGACATAAGGAGAAGAAAGGCTGCACCTTCAATGGAAACATTTTCATCTACCTTCTTTAGTAGACAGCATTAAAAAAGTATAATTTTAAGGAGCACTCAAGGAAAAAAAAAGAGCAATTAAACCCAGAATTTTGAGTATAAGTCCATTCGAGTATTTTTTTTGTCTTGCTTAGATTGTGTGAAAAGACTAAAGCAATAGAAGAACATATTAATTCACTTTGTCAGTCATTTTTTAACATGACTGTATGCTGCTTTACAGAGAACAACCAAGATAAGTGTCTCTCTGGATATGACTGAGAGAACTGACTGATGTGAAAAGCATAGGCTCTGGCAGAGCGGAAGGCTCTTCTCCCTTCAAGTACAACAAGCTCAGAGTCCTGCTGCCACAATTTAATGTAAAAGGACAGCATATGTGTCACAGATTGCATGGATTAGACAAACATTTGTTAATTTATTCTATTTTGGAGGGTAGAAGATGCCCCAGAAGAGTGCTCTGGGTCCTTACCAGCAATCTTTCCCTTGAACACTATGCTTCTCTGCCCATGGGGACAGAAGTTGATGTACTGGTAAAACTGAAATGCTTACCAGTGTATTATGATTCCTACTTTTTTTAGGCAAATAGTTTCTAATGAAATAAGAACCTAAATCAGCCTTCTCCTATACTCTTTTGTCAAGAATAAATACAATTAATAAACTAGGGACTTGGAAGAAAAAGCTTCTTATAAAGGCATGAGAATTGCATCTATTTCTGAAGCAAGAAGCATCATTTACCATTAGAGACAGAAACGTGGATTAGGTGGCTTGAGAACCTGATCTGACCTGCTATTCCTGCCTTCCTGTGTTTTATGTACACTCTCTTTCAGCAGTGAGATTGCTCAAGCTGAAAATTCAGATGTGTTCAAGGCTTCCATGAGCTGCTGAGTATTTGGATACAGAGGTTAGCTGTGGTCACCTGTAGGGGCTTCCCACCACTACACATCTTCACAGATCTTGGTTTCAATTGCAACTGCAAGCAGAAGTTCCAGAATAGCACAAGAAAGGATGTTCCCCAAATTGGTTCTAAAATCAAAAAGTAAAAGAAAGCTGGTAAGGTCTCCAGAGCTAATACAAATGCTAGCCTCATTCACAAGGTATGCCATTCTTGTTGAGTGCTTCTGCCACCCAGATTTTCAGGCTTCCCCATCCTTGAGTGTGTTTTAAATATAATGCAAGGGGACTCAGCTTGGCTCTTCAGAGATCCGCAAACCCTCAGGATCAGCTCACACTGCAGAAGCCTTCAGGTTGTTTGAATGTGTTACCTGAGGATTTGCTCTGTAGACACCTCAATCAGCATCAAAAAAGGTCAAGGTAGTCCCCTTAAATGGGTGCTGTACGGCTCAGAACTATTATGGATGTGAATTATAAATGCAGTCTGCAGATCTGCCCTGGATGTTTGTATTTTTTTCCAAGTAAAAATGACAGAATCCTGTAGACACACACATGCTATATAATAATATATATATATATAGACACATAATCTGCATATGTGGATATCTGTATGTGTAATTGTGCATTTAGTGGGACAAATGCTGATGTCTTTTTTTACACAATTCATTTTTATAAGGAGACAAAGATGATAATGCTCAGATAGCTCTGAGCCTCTGGCCAGCCTCCCCAAAATTCAAGTTTTTTGTTCAATTTGGAATTACTAGATGGAATAAAAATAGCTTGCTTTGTGAAATATGGTCACCCACTCCAAAAGCAGAATCCTGCTTTATCACCATCAGCTCAGAGCAGTGGCCAGGAGGTTGTCTGTTACAGTGGCTGTGTAGGCAGCGTTGTCTGATAGCCCTGGAAGACTCCCACGGCTAGGAGCACCATCTGCACTGATTTCAGCTCCTTCCCAGAACAAAGTGCGTAGGCTGAGGGCAGGCAATGTCTGGAGAACCAGTTAGAACTCCCTGACTCTCCTTCCAGCCCTGGGATTTGGGATCTGGCTGCAAATGCTTCCAGGTTAGAAAATACCTGCAAAAGACACTTAGCCCTGTTAAGTTGCATACTCTGGAAAAAAGATGTGTTTGGCTGACCTCCTCTGCTCTGCCTCCAAGGGTGTCTCTCTCATGAGACCCCAAGCTAAGATGCCTCATATGGCAGAGACAAAAAGCACAGAGAGGTCTGTGTGCTGGCTGGCAGCATTCCTAGGTACCAGCCAGGATCTGAGGAGACCTGGAAAAGAATGAGACCACCTCAGGCATGTCTTTTTCTCACTTTACAAATCCTGTCTTCTCCATCTCTCTTTTGTCCTTAAGGTGGGGAGGATGGCAGAGGCACGGCTGTGCTAACCTTGCACTCAACTGAGGGGATGCTGAGGTACCTCAGGAACGTGACAAGACAGATAAAGTGCCTCAGTGACTCTGACTGATAAATGCAGATGGTGTTCAGCATATTTAAAATGCAACCTGCATGAATGTCAGTGGTATGTCACAGAATAGTTATTTGTGTTTGAGCTGATGGATACAGGCTTTATTGTGTGTGTTTTGTTTTCTGAAGGTCTGCAAAGACTTGAAGTCATTTGTGAAAGGTTAAAACCCCCAAGTGAAAAATGTAAAAAAAATAGCTTGAAGTCACCCAAAGGTGGTGTTGGCAAATAACAGTTTCTCAGGGATCCAAGAGAAGTGATTTTGCCTCAGTTTGGGCTGGCTGAATGCTAGCTGATGAGGCACGAGTGTGCCAACTGTAGGATTTTCTCTGTGTTACCAGATAATCTGAAAGTCCATCTCTGGCTTTTTCAAATCTATTCTGGTTTGTAATCACTAAGTGGTCAGTCAGCTGCTGTGAAGACGACACAAGTGATAGTCATCTCAGCACTGGGGGAAGACACAGTGGGGCAATGATGACCAACATGTCTCAGCAAATGGAGAATCCTGGTCATGGGAATGAGCAATTCAGAAAATTTCTCAAACAGCAAAAGGCATGTAGTTGCTTTCAAAAGAGTAACAGAAGCCAAGCTAAGTCACTTGACTGGCAATGAAATGAAGAGCTCATTTAAAAGAAACAGAGCATATCTGAGTTGTAGAAAACTTTCCTGCTTGCACAACAAGCCACTAGGCACTGAGGCAAGACACCAAGCAGCTGCCACAGATCATATGGTGCTGTCAGTCACATGAACCAGCTTTGCAGAGGAAATCTCTCTGATGTGCCTTTTAGACAGTTACTCAGCAGTTTAGCTGCCGTGGCCCTTGTGGAAGGTTGTCTGTCTTCTTCACCATTTTGTAGCATTATGTATTCTTAAACCCTTGTTCGTAAGAGTCCTTAGCAGGGTTAAAGAGAGAGATGGACAAATCTCTGTGAGGTGAGAGTGGGCAAACTTTTACCTTTCCACATTCCAGTGTAGATTGTTGCAAGTTCAAAAATGACTGTACCTGGTCAGATTAAAGGGATTGTTTTTCCCTGCATGCTTGCTTAGGTCAGCACAGGGAAGCAGACCCCGCTTCTAGTTTATCATCAGCCTCCCACATGCAAACAAAGAGTGTAACACCTTGGAACCTGACAGTTTCTCTCTGGGGAGGAGGAGGGTGTGAAGAAATGTCACCAGCAATTGCTTTCTGAATGCACAGTGAGCTGGAATGTCCTCTCACTGGCACCACTATTATGCAGCCTTTGGAGGACCCCCTTACTGACATGTGCAATCACAACTGCAGATCTGCCCCTGCTCTCATTCCTTTATTGCCTTTCTGCCTTCTGCTTGGTCAAATTGGAGGCATAAACCCAACTACTGTCTGGGCCTGGGAGCATTTTGCACTCATGGTGCCTTGGGCAAAACATGGGAGAACCCAACTTAGAGCATCCCCAGTGGTATGACGGAAACCTAAAGCAGCTATTACAGAACTGACAGGAAAAATAAGATGCAGGAATCCCAGGTTTCTTTGTCATAAGGGAGGAATGAGAATGGTACAGACCCGTGCTGCTGAAGGGAACTTGGGTGAGTAAATGAGATGCACCTCAGAGCATAGAAGAGCAGAGTGAGAGCTATTGCTAAGGAGAACAGTGTAAGACTGAGGTGCGACTCTTGTTATGTGAGCAGTATAGGTGGAAGGAAAATGGTGGTGTTATTTCCCAAGAGCTGCACAAGGAGAATGTCTGACTTTATCCGGAACTGAAAGCAGCACTTTTCTATAAAAAAGAGCAAGTTTTTATTCTGTCTCAGTTCAGTTCTTCATCCAGAAAATAGGCTCCCTCCAGTTTTCCTCTTAAACTGAAGGAAGCATGCTACCATTCATGTTGTGTGTGCAGCTCTGTACAGACTTGGTGTTTTACATGTGTACAGTGTTGTGGGAAATACTGAACATCTGAGCCTGTGGTTTAATCCCCTTTAACTCTCTGAGCTGTTTTAGGTCCCTACCATGGAACAGGATTCCTCTCCACGTAAACACGCCTTGCTCTCTCTCTGTCTGGATTATGGAGAGAGTCTAGTTAACTAATCTGGAGGTAGATGTGCCAGTTTAGACAGAGAAAATAGCCAATGGGTGTTATGTCCACTACCTTTTGCACTGACAAGGATGTCTCATCGGTTCCTCTTGGACTGGCTGTGTCTGCTCACAGTCTCAGCTTTTGACTGCATCCTCTTTGGGCACAAGCTGTTATTTTGTGTTGTGTTTGAACAGCACCTTGAGGAATAAGAGTTCAGTCTGTGCTCTTTCAGTGAACCCTTAGTGTTGCCACACATGAAACTGCTTATAATGCCAAAAAATGAAAGTATGTTTGTGTCATGCTGCTGTGATTTCAGTGTTGGGATACCAATGCTAGTATAAATGGCAGGATGGAGGTTAAAAATAGACATATGTCATAGGCCAGAAACCAGTGAGCATGTCTTTACAGCAGTGACTGTTGCTGATTTCTGCCATCTGAGACTCTGGGCCTCCATTCCCACTGCTTGGTGAAATAACTCTCCCAGAGATGGTTCCCATGGTTGCCCTAAGAAGGCAACCTAGAATTGAGTCCCTGCTGCTCCTCTCTTGCACCTGTGGCAAAACCTTCTGCCTGAAGCACAGGCTGGGTCTCAGTGAGCTGTGGGTTGTGTGCAGTGAGAAGGCAGCATTTAGGTGCAAAGAGCAGGAGGTATTCATCTTCAGATGCAGTAGTTCTGTTATCCTTGGCTGGCCCACCAGCTTCCCTGTTGCCACTTTCTGGTGAATTTTGCTGACATTTCACACAGCTGTGCTGGGTTGTATGGCATAGCATTCATCTGCCGTCCCATCTGGGCTACCTCAGGCTTGTGTCAGAATGTAGGAAGTGAAAGTAGAGGCACCACTTTGTATTTAGACTGTGACCACATTATTTTGAATTGATCTTCCCTTTGAAAACAGGCCATGCAGTAAGCATGCAACACCACAACAGTGAGGACAGGTTTGCAGGAGGGAGTGTGCTGTGAGGTGTGCATGTGTAGACAGCTGGGACGAGAAGGGCAGATGTGCAGGGGTGCATCTTTTGTGTATTCCTACCAAGTGGAAAGTGGTCACAGGATACTACAGATTTACTTTCACCTAAGAGTTGTCCAAAACCAGTTAAACACTAGTAAGCACCATTCCTCTTAGCAGTCCTGAGTTGCAGGCTGTGACAGCTATGGAAGAAGTAGGTGGCCTGTATAAGATCTAGAGAACCACTTTATTTCATGACAGGGATCACCAGAAAGTGGCAGCTATACAAGATGTAGAGATCCAGGATTGAAAGGGACTACCGTAAAGGCGTCTTCTGGCTTCATGCATCTTTGTGTCAGACAAGCCTTTAGTCATTTTATGTTCCTCTGCTCTTATGTGTCAAAAAAGGACAGGAACACTGCCTCATCTCCTTTTTCCATTGCAACCTGTGTATTCCTGGGGACAATGTTGTTAGAAACACCCAAGAGCAATGGAGAGCTCGATTTTGGGCAGGTCCTTTTGGTACCATTGGGATGTGGCCCTGGTCCTGGCCTCCAGCCTCCCTTCCTGTATGATCAGGAAGGTTTGGGTTTTGATGTCAGTCACCAATGGCTAGCAAGCTTAAATCCCACCTCCCCTTTGGCTCTGAGCACAGACTGGATGTTTCTCCTGGAGCACAGTTGGTGCTGCATGTGCCTGTGCCAGCCCAGTCCCATTCCTGTATGATCAGGGAGGTGACCCCCCACAGGCCTCCTTGGCCCCTTTTCCATGAGGAATTCCTGATCTTTTCAGATACAAGATGATGAGCTGGGTGAGAAACACTTTACCCATCCCATGAAAAGTTTCTGAATCTTACAAATTTTCAGAAGAAAATTCTGTTCACATTGCACAAAACTCCAGCTTCCCAAGGTATTTCCCAAGAAACTGGAAGAGAAGTTTAAAGATCCGCACTGAAATAAACAGCGGTGGGAAAATCAGGCTAGTCAGACACTTTATGTCAGTCACAGACCTATGAATATTGGGCCACTTTCCTGTATTTTGTTGCAAACTAGTAAAACGAAAGTTAAATTCAGTGGGTGGATTTTAATTGCAACATCATTCTCCGTGATGTTGTTTTATGGATATGTTGAGCTTCTACGAAAAACATCTCCATAAACGGCAGAAGTAACTGCCCTTCTGCCCCTCTTGCAAAATATATTCCAGGAAATCATGAGGGAAATAATGTGCCTAATGAGGAATTCATTTCCAGGAAAAAACCTCAGGCTGGATGGGCCAAAGTGAAGAGAAACTGAACCATGTGGAGGGGAAGCATAATAAAAAAAATGTGTGGTAGGTGCATATCTCAATGAAGAAATAAAGATGTCCTAGAAAACATCACATGGGTTGCAATGAGATGTATTAAAAATTTTTGAAATAAGAAAGATAAGAATATTATTTAGATTTATCTTAATTATGGTGGTGAAACACTGGAACAGGTTGGCCAGAGAGGTGGTAGTTGTCCCATCCCTGGAAACATTCAAGGTTAGGCTGGACAGGGCTCTGAGCAACCTGATCTAGTTGAAGATGTCCCTGCTCACTGCAGGGAGGTTGGACTAGATGACCTTTAAAGATCCCTTCCAACCCAAACCATTCTATGATTCTATATGACCAGAGACATGATGAGAGCACACAGCCAAGACAACTAACATAGGTTTACCCATATAACCATAAAGTGGACACTTCCCAGTCACTTCCCAGTTTGACTGACAATCAAGATCCCTTTCTTTCATCAGTGTAATTTCACAGTTCTTTAATTAGAGGAAAACCAGAGACACCTTTATTGCTTTGTTGTGCAGGCACATGCATCCTTTCACTTCAGATTTTGTTGTTTGTGAACCTGAGTTTGAAAGCTGGGGCTCCCAAGCCCCGGGCAAGGAGAATTAATTGTGTTTATAAATCTGAATGGAAGAAAAGTGGCAACCCAGCTTAAGCCAAGTCCAGGGAAGTGGCCATAACTGGACAGCATTCCCATCAAAGTAATATGTTCTCATTCCCTCTCTGTTAGGGGTAAAAGTGAGAGAAAGAAGAAAGAAAGGATCAGTGAGAATTAATAAAGACAGCTTGCAGATACAGTTCAGGAGACCCTTTTGCTCCCTGTCCTTCTCATTCAGAGCAAGCATGAGGCTTAGCTTTTCCCCACTAACTTCAGGTTGCTCTGCAGAAACCCTGCATCTCTTTCCAGCTTGTCTTCCCTCTTGACAGTCTCTACTGTTGATTTGAAAGAGCAAATGGAAAAACAGATGTAAACAGCTGAGCAGCTGAAGGACAGGTTCTTTCTGCTTTTCACTTTTCCTGTCTAACTTCCACAGAGGTCTCTGACCTCCATGTGACCACTGCTCTCAACTATGGGCACTGCACTAGTTGGATAACTTGGGGGTGATAAGAGCTGCTGGCTCCTCATTGAGAACTCTCTTTCATCCACTCAACTTCTGCATATCATTATATGTAACTTTCACTAGTATCTGCATTTCTTACTCCACCCCAAAACCAGACCATGATCTGAAAAGAGAAAATGAGAGAGAAAAATAGAAGAATACCATATCTGCATAGGTATTAAAGAATTCTCTTCTATTTTTTCTCTTCTAATAATTGCTTGATATGTTTGTCTCCTTGAAGATGTCAGCTAAATGTCCTTGCCACAAGCCCTCCCACTATGCACCGAGGGACTTGAACTCCTTGTCATTGTAAAGATTGAGTCAAAAAACAAGTAATGGTGGCTTTCACCAAGTGAGGGCTACTGTTTCAAGGATGCATATTTGTATCTGAGGAGTCAGCCAGCTCCTCACCCAGTATCTCTGTCAGCTGCTGCCTCCCCTTCTCATGGGCCCAGGAGCGATATGTCCCACAGTACAGGTGGAAGCTGTTCAACTGACTAAACCATCTCCCTCCTCCCCGCTCTGCTGCAGCTGATTTGACAGCTGCCAGATGTTCTCAGCATGGTGGCTGCTGTTGTTGGTATTGCTGGGAACTTTGCCTTAAGTGTTCCTGCATTTAGTTGTTATTTGAACAGGCCAACAAAGTATTTCCAAGGCAACCCAAGCTTGGAAAGGTCTTTGACAATGTTTGGTACTTTCGACCACTGCAAAAGTTGAGTGGACTTTACGAAAATAATGCAAAGGTATTTGCAGTACTCCATAGCTTTCCATATGCTGAACAACAAAGACAGATTAAAGATTTTAAGATTCATATACAGCAAAAACAGGGGTCACGATCAATTCCCTCTTAAAACTTCTTTAGCCCCCTTCTACAAAGAGTTACAGTCAGCTACAGTACATTGAACATTTCTTAGCTGCTCTGAAGTTGAAGTCCCATTCCCTGAGTTCTTGAGAGAATTGTAAGCAGACATACACTCTGTTGTAAGACACCTGGTTAGTAGGAATCAGGTTATCCAACATTAATGGGGTGAAGCCCAGTGACGACTGGGGAGTCTGTAGTACAAATCAGCTATGACCTGTGCAAGTGCTCTTATCCATAATCAGCTCATACAATAGCATGGTTTCCTGGTGTTCTCCACACTTTTACCCTATAGTTGCAAATTTTATGGGCAAATCCAAACACCTCCTGAATTTCTGCAAGACCTTAGCAGGATTTGTCTTTTACACCTTGCATTATAACACTACTTATTAAAGAAAATGGTACTTTTCTCATTTTCCTGTAGTTGTGCATATCACTTAATGCATCAAGTTTGTTAAGAAGGAGTGGCTTCTGCCCATGCACAAGATTATTAGCATGTCAAAGTCCTGTTAAAGGTTTATGCAGTATGGCACCCTGGTGGAGGTGTGCCAGAGGATCTCAGTCATCCAGTGCGCACTTGCAGTAAAGTGTGTAAGCACACTTACACTAAAGGAAACAACTCGCTGTGGCCCCAGAAGTGAGTCCAAGGCAGAGTTCATTCAGAGCAGAGTTCCACTAGGGACACAATGAAATCTCTTCATTCATAAGATTTTGGCTGGTAGTAGATCTTTGAATCATACTCATTTTTTTTTTAGAGATGAATCATTGACTAAAACTTGATTCAAGCACCATTTGGAGCAACTCATCCCTGAATCCCATCTTTGCAGCACTCCTATTCAATATTTCTGTGACAACTCAAATCAAAACCTAGATTCTGATCCCCATCCCTTTTCTCTCTGTGTCCCCAGACCTGGCATTCCAGGCAAGTACCCTGATATTAAATCCATCCTCTGTAATTATCAGATGCAGTCTAAGTCATGCTTTTACCATCTGTTTTCTGTAGAAATTATTTTAAGAATGCATCATGCAAAATCTTTGTACCTCCTTTCACTGAAGGTAAAAGGGATCATAGTGAAAAGCAATGCCCAAGTGCAGGTTAGTTTTATCTCAGCTGTGCTCAGCCCACAGTGGTCACGAAGAAAAGCAAATGGAAAGGAGTTACACCTCACACTGCCAGAGCCTGCCTGCTCTCTCCCTGACACCGATCTCATCCAAAATTTGCCAAGGCAATTATTTTCCCAACTCTTATTTAAAATCAGGGTGGGTGGGTGAGTAAAAAGGCAATAAGTATCTTTGAGGATCTGGTCCTTGACTCCACTTCCTCACCAGAGCCCTCAGTGGTAACTCCCCAGCACGAGGTTGCCCACAGCTGCCAAGGCCAGCTCCAGCCTCCTCCTGCCGAGATGGTGCAGAAGTCACGGAAAAGGAGATGAAATCCCACAAGTAGGCAAATGCTGCTTCCATCCCCTCTTCTCTTCTATGGAATACAGACTAGGGTGGTACCTTGACTGTATAAAGCGGAGCCCTCATACATGTGCATCATTGTGAAAGAGCCTGTGGTTTCTGATGGAAATTCCCTGTTTTGGGGACAGAAATTTTTACTAAAAGTGATAAAATATTACATGACAGCAGGTTTTTATGGGTGTTTTCTCATAAAGCCACTATCCCACACCAAAAGCCTGGTATTTTTTCCCATTTTTGTTGTCACTTGGAATCATAGAATCTCCTGGTTGGAAAAGACCTTTGAGATCATTGAGTCCAACTGTACCTGTCCACTACTAAACCATATCTCCAAGCACCCCATCTACCGTCTTTTAAACACCTCCAGGGATGGTGACTCAACCACCTCCCTAGGCAGCCGGTTCCAGTGCCTTTCAGTGAAGAAGTATAGTATTTCTTGACATCCAACCTGTACCTCCCCTGGCACAACTTGAGGCCGTTTCCTCTTGTTCTATCACTAGTTACCTGGGAGAAAAGACACACACCCACCTCGCTACACCTTCCTGTTAGGTAGTTGTAGACAGTGATGAGGTCTCCCTTCAGCCTCCTCTTCTCCAGACTAAACAACCCCAACTTACCCCTGTTTAGTTTTGAATGCCACCTAAATCAGAAGGGTGGCATTTTATACCTGGGGTGCTCAGAGAGCCAGGCTGCAGGAATCGGGCCCCTTTTCAGTTATACCTACACGGATACAGAAATAGCCACACAAACCACTGTGAGGGAAGGCATTTTTGGCGGGAAAATTCATTCTGCAAAACTAGTGGTGTCTTACACATCAAGAAAAAGAGAAATGACAAAAGCTGCATTTTGAGGAACTAAAACTAGGATCTGCTAAGCAATAATAAAGAACAAAAACAGCCACAGTGTCTGACCATAATTTCCTTTCAGAGGATTGCCTCTGTGTAAGAAATTAGGCAACTGTTTTCACATTGATGAAAGGTTTGAGGTTTTTTTTCAATCAGTACAACATAATTCAATTCAATTCATGTGGAAAATACAGGCATCTTTTTTCCTTAATTTTATTAAAATCACTTTATCTACATAGAATACTGGACAAACCCCAGCCAAAATTCTCTAAGCAAAGTAAGCTAAGCAAAAATCACTGGTTGACCAAAGAGAGGATATTTTTCCCATTTGTTATTGGATTCTTTCCTCACTGTTCAAAATAAGTAATCTTTGGAGTATAAAATGGGCCTTTGTCTCTTGACCAGGTATCCCTGTGTACTGCAAATGGAAGAGGGGAATTTCAAACTCTGAAGTGGTACATAATTCCAAATGCCATTGATTTTCATTTTCTTACGATGAGAATATAGGAAAGGGACAAACCTATTAATTACAAGGATAAAGCAGTGATTTCTGTCTTGGTACCAAAGGTATGCAGTTCACCCTCCATCTCAGCATGTTCAGCTAAGGACTTGTCTATGCTCTTTGCTGAAAAGTGATGAACTGAAGCATGTGCTTTGATACACTGAACATCTCAGTGTTCACATAGATGGTGTCACACTGGTGGAAAGGGATGTTCTCTGGCTTGTTGTTAGGATACAGAGCAAGAAGTCCAGCTCTATACACACATCCCTCCAGTTACCATCCCACTGTTTTTTTAGAAGATTAAATACAAAATTTATTAAATTTGGCAGCTACCTCTTACCTTCAGCACTTCTTGTGTGTTGAATATACAAGTAGTTCTTGTATATTTTGACATATATTTGATGACAGAGGCACACCTTGGCACAGGCCTTGCTGGTAGATAGAATGGGCTGTCCATCTAACCACCTTCTACCCTCTGTTTCCTAATCTTCATAGCTCAAAACCTGAATGCAGTAACTGAAGCTTTTTCTGAAAATCTGAATATGCTGTTCTGGGAACAGTGGAACCAACTGTCTGACATTTTCTGCAGGCTTGTGTCCTTTGTGCCCTGATCCACCTCCCTGCAAAGACCTTAATCTCCACCATGATTATATGCCATTTCCATCAGTCACACCACAGCTAGCCCAGAGCTACGGGCACAGTGACTGAGTGCCTGTGATGCACATGCTGATTGGCCACCCAAGACTGTTTTAATGACTTTTTCTCAGGGAAAAAAATCCCCACCACCCACTAATTTCCAAAATGCTTGTAGGAAAGCTTGGGCAAGAGTTGCTTACTTGCCTGTTGTGACTGAAATTAATCTAGAGACTTAAAGTTACTGAAGTGATAGAGGAGTAAAAAACACCTGGGAAAAAATTGCAGTCATATAAGCCTTGCCTGCGAGACTAGAGCCCAAGATTAAATGCATATAAAGGACTAAATCCAATTAAATCTGGTAAAAGTTCTGCATGGCTAAAGATAAAGAATTTGTCATAGGAAAGTAAAAACTAGAGCACAAAGAATATTGAGTGAGAGAAGTTAGACACCAGTGTCTTAGAGGGGGTAGCTGTGGGGTGGGGGTTTCTGGGGAGCTGCCACTGAGGCCCCTCAGTCCCATGCAGAATTAGACCCTGTTGCTAAGGAGTCTTGCAAACTTTCTTGCTAAGGAGGCTAAGAGCTTCCTTAGGAGCTTGAAGGTACACAGCAGTTGCAATGACTGCAGCACCACACGACCTTTCCCAAGCTCACTTTGAAGGAAGAAGAGCATGTAGACAACTTGTGACACCATATCCCATTATCTGTGTGGTGTATAAAATATAGCCTTTGCTGTGGCTGTGCAGGAGTCTCCATGTAAGATCCCTTGCTAGAGGTCAGGCAAAGGGAGCAGAATTCATGCCTAGAAACATTTTTATTACAGAATCTAGATAAAATAGTTTGTTCAATTACCATATTTAATGGTTATTTCATTGTGACATTGTCATATTTCCTCCTGACGATAAGCTGCATGCTTAAAATAAGTGAGTATTTGATCTGGCTAGAGGGTGACTCGCATTTCAATGTGGTAAGTAGAACTGCAAAGGCCTCGAGGGACACAAGAAATGCCCAGATAATAACAACATAATGTCCTCACAGATGAGGCATTTTAAATGCCTTCATTTGTCAAAGATCTGCCAAGAAGGCTAAAATTAAGGTTTTCTGTTTGCTACGTGGCACATAGGAGGCAACAGAAGAGGCAACAGCTGACAAATTCTTTACGGGGTTCTCCTGTACTTTTCACCAAAAGATATCAAAGCACGTTATGCAGAGCATTGACATTGTATTTTCAGCACGTTATTCATGAGAAGCCGAGGCAGAAAGAAGGCAAGCTACCTTTCAGATGTTGCATGGAAAATCAAAGGGCAAAACAAAGCATCTCTTGGAGTTCACCCACAAAACCCCAACACAAAGATGCAACTACAGGTTTTGGTTAGTCTGAAAATTCCCTAATAGGGGGATTACTGAGCACTGTAGGTTTGATGAGTAAGCCTGTTCAACTGTTAAAGTAACTACTTTTTCCATGCTTGTGATGTTCGTTAGGATTTTTCCTTTAAGGTCAGTTCAGAAATACTCTCTGCATTGTTTATTCATGTCAGTCTCACAGTCGTGACAGGTTTACATTGCAGCCCACTCTCATCCAAAGGAAACTGGGAATGCCTGGTTCTGGAAGCAAACAGAAATGTTGCAGGGAGGAGGGACAACCACTGGGACATAACAGACCTCTCAAACTCCTCTTCTAGCACATCTGGCTCTCCTAAAATAGTACAGATAGGAGTCAATTACAGTGATATGTTGTATTTTGGTGCCTGAGTTTAGCAAACGTTTTCAGTGAGTATAGCATTGGAGATGTCTAACTTAGAGCTCTAATAATTCCAGGGGGTTATATTTGAAAGATACACTCTAGGGATGTGTGTATAACTCAGTAAGAATAGGCACTTTGCCTTGTTACCTATCAAATGGAAGTAGGACTCTCTTGCAAATGTACCAGCATCTTAGGTTTGGCATAACTTACAGGATAATGAGTATTCATTTTTACTCTCTGAATACTAAGTTCAATTAGGTTACACAAGGATGAGATCAGTACATGGTGTTGCACAAGCAATGGGAAGACTCTCTGTAGCAATATAGTCTTTGCTTTACACAAATGTTACAGCAGTTGCTGGACTTAGAGTAAATCGTTTGGCTTGGCCTTTTTATATCTTAGGGTGCCTGAAGGTAAAAGGATTCAGTTTCTGAAAAGACCCTTCTTGAGATACTCCTCGGGTACCTATCTTGCCTCAACAAGTAACTATGTAACTGATTAATGGAGCTAGTAGAATTTAAAGCATTTCTTCTCAACTTGTCCTTAGATTGAAGACAGGCATTTCTTTTCAGACCTGAGGAAGGGGTTTGCACCTATATCAGTTGGCCTAGTTAAAGATGTATCCTCACCTCACAAACTTTCTTGCTAATACTAAATAAGGGAGTTCATGATTGTCAGACCACACACAGCGACTGTTTTCAGACAGAAAATTCCCAAATAAACATATTAATCTGATAAATGGGAGAAAAGGCAAAGCTCAAACAAAGCACAAACAAACCTTTAAAAGGAAGTGGAAAGGGAGAACAAAATTTTCTGTTCAAGCCTCAGCCATCACCGAATGGGGAAATGGACATGGTGGCATACAGGTAGCATCTCTACGTACTTCTTACTATCGCTTCCGTGCTGTGATGGCAGATCTGAAAGCAAAGGCAGGGTTCAGAGCAGGCACCCATGAGTGGAATAAGCAAATGAAGCCATAACAGCACCTGGTCTGCATGGCAACAGCAGTAATTAACAGCCAAATTTGCAGGAACGCAGGCCTGAAGAGAATAGCCTGGCCATCAAGCCAAACCTTCTCCAGCAATGAGATGATAGAGCTGAATTCAATCTCAAGAGCATTTTTTCTTCCCTGCCCCCTCTTGCTAGCAGGTGATCCCAGGTCCTGCTTGCTCTGGAGGGTGGGAATTCCTCTCTTATTCCCCACCTGGAAGAGTCACCGTGCTTTTGCAAACGTGGAGGCAAGGACCTGGCTGCCCTGGCTCCAGACAGAGCAGCCCTCAGTGCCCCTCAGTTGCACCAGTCAGTGCTGGTGCCCATGGCTGGCTTGCTCTGCCCCATGGCACCCTGCACCTCCACCCTCCGTGTGTCCCCTCAGTGGCAGCAGCGACAGTCCCGTTTGCCCAGAGACCTCATGGTGCCCTGCGGCAGGAGGGGCATAAGAAGCATTTGCTTTCTGAAATCCTCATAAGGTAGTCGCGCTTTCAAACGGGATGGCAATACAAAAGTGGAGTGTTTATATAAAACACTAACACGGCAGCTGTTGCTAGTAGCAACAATATAGCAATCACCAGCTAATATGGAGATGTTTGTTTCGAATTTATCATCTCGATTTTGATGGGTGGCCAAAACTTCGCAGAAGAACATTTTATTTTGCTGTATGTGGATGTGCGTGCACACGGACAGGGCATGACAGCAAATAACTCTCCCAAAGCACGGGGACAAATGTGCTCAGGGAAGTTTAACTGTAGCCAGCAGAGTTGTTCTTGGGAAGACCTGCTTTGCCTGACACTGCTTTTGCCTGGAGGGAAGGAGTCCAGGTGTGTGGTCATAAATGTTCCCATTCATGGTTGATTTAGTGGTGATGAGGATCTGGTTACTGGCAGTTCTACTTAGGAAGCAGGTACAACACAAGAATGAAAATCTCACAAAAGCATCACTATGATGAAGAGTTTGGGAATATTTCCATCATATCACTGTGGCTTGGAGGAGGCCAACAGGAGGTGAATGGTGGGGAAATTTCAGCTTCTGGTTGTTTTTTCCTGGGCACTTACGGTGACAGCCGTGTTCATGGCCATGGGTGCTTGCTATGCCTGTAGCAGCTCCTGCTTTACCAGGGGAACTGTAAAGTCTTGCCACTCCTGAAGGCTTTCTTTTCTAGTTTTTGTATAATGGGACACATAGACAATGAAACCCAAAATTACACTTGGGCCAAGTTTTCTTGGTCTTATTCCAGACTGGCTCCTAGGCCACTGGCAGTCTGCAGATCATCTTTTGTGTGAAAGTGAGATGACTTATGCCTAAAAATCATATGCAAGTTAGAATTCAATATAAAATCCAGGTTATCTCTGGTTTCCACTGATTCTCATTTTGAGATCTAAGATCATTTTGATGCTGAAATTCAAAGTAAAACACCAGGTTCAAGCCTACATCAACCAAAATGGAAAAGAAAACATTTGTATTAATCCTGAAAAGCAACATCAAGATTCATACCTCTCTGGATTCAGTGAGAAATATAATCTGTCCCTGAAAGCAAATAAACTTGTCAGAAAAGCACCATCTCAGTTTCTGATTGGCAAATGGACAACATAAAGAAGCAAAATAAGTGAGAAACCTGCTGGAGTAACAAAAAATGTTAGTATATCACTTTTCAATACTTTTTTAGTACCTGCAAACAGAAATCTTTAAAAGAATAGAATTCAGACTTAATTACATGCATTCTCTATTATCTTGTTGTTTATTGTAAGAAAGCAAAGATTTAGATCTGCATCTGCTTAGTCAGAAATGATGGGCAACTTCAGCTCCCTGATTCCTTTGTTCTGGCCACCTCGGGGAGCCCAAGGAATGAATGACTCCCAAGCGCCACTGAGATACAACAGCAAACTGAATTCAGTTTTTTGCCTGTGCAATAGTAACCCAATGTGTAGAAGAGTTGTGCAATCTAACTGACATTGCAGTCTAACCTTGATATCTAATTAAGGATAGAAATCAGTTGAACAGAGCTGCGAAAAACTGGCAGTGGGTTTCACTTTCCAAAGGCAGGGTTAGCATGAGCCCAGGTCCCACCTGACTAAAACTGCAGGAGTTCAGCATCAGCCGGTTTGATGGATCTTGATCTGAACTGTTACAGGGACGAGGTAGGGACTGGTCTGATCAAAGCTCAGGCTGCCCTCTTTTCTGTGATCAAACTCTGAACCGTGCCTGTGCAATCTGCAGCGTGCTCTGGAGAGTGGTAAGAAATTAGAGTTGCCTTTAGAAGACCTGTAGAAATGTGACCTATTCTCAGCGACCCACACGCCATCCTGTTCTTTGAGTCCCTATGCAGATCACACAGAGCCTTCCTTTCCAAAAAAAGACTCCACCCAACAACTCTCTGACTTTGGCATAACTGCTTTCCTTATTTTGGTAAACGTTCCTATTGTCCCCTGGGGAGACCGCAGTTATGCCAGTGAAAACAACACTGGAATACAACCCCTTTTCCACATGGAGAGGCACTGATGAAGGCTCTTTCTGCTCTATATGGGCTTGAAAGAGCCACTGCTCCAGGCACATCGTGCTGTACCCTTCTCACAGCTACGCTCCTGCTGCGTCCTTGCCAGTGTGACAACAGGGTGAAGGCGGGTTTCAGGATTCATTCACACACTCCCTCATTTCTAAGAGCCATCATGTCAAACATTTGTGAAAGTAGTAGAAATAAACAAAAGTGAGCTGTGGCTGGGATTTTCCCATTTGTGGTTTAATAAGAAGAGAAAAAAACATATGCTTTCCAGCCACAGCAGATTTCTTTTGTTCTTTTGTTTACTATCAGCTCCCGATTCCTTTCTCCTCCCAGCTGATGCTGCCCCTTCATTCCTGCAGTCTGGAGTCCTTCACTGAGCCACAGTGTAAGAGGAGAGAGGAGAAAAGAGGAGGAAACACCTAGCTTGGCTGTAGCACACAGAAAGTGGAAAATCACTCTTTGGTCTGTGTTAGCAGCAAGTGCTATATAACCCCTCTCTCCAAAAACTGGCTGGGCAAAGTGCTTGGGAGTGGACCACAAAAGCAGCCATGGCCTGGGAGGGGAAAGGGGCTGCCTGGGCCCAGGAAGAAGCAGAGGCTTCTATGAGGAAAATACTTCACACCTCAAGGAGCAAACCCAGTCCTGAGAGGCATGGATCTACCCATGATCAGCTGCTCTGCGGGACCTCCCTGCTTCTGCTTTCCCTCCAGTGAATGCAAAGCACTTCAGCAGAACTGAGGGAAGCAACCTGATGTACAGGAGGGGAAGAGCTCGTACACAGGCTACAAAACCCTTGTAAGTCCACCCTTTCTCCCGTGTCCTGATCTTTGTGTAATTGTCCTCATGTCTTTGAAGGAGAGCGCATTCACTTGGTCAGGGATGGCTTGGGAGAAACACATCACCTGAAAACAGCTCCAGGTGTGCCCAAGCCATCTGCCATCTATTGTGCTCATCCTAGGGCAACCACTGTGGCAGAACGAACACATTGCTCTAATGCATAGAATCACAGAATGGTTTGGGGTTGGAAGAGACCTTAAAGATCATCTAGTTCCAACCCCCCCTGCCATCAGCAGGGACACCTTCCACTAGACCAGGTTGCTCAAAGCCTCATCCAATCTGGCCTTGAACACTTCCAGCGAGGGGGCACCCACAGCTTCTCTGTGCAACCTGTTCCACTGTCTCACCACCCTCATAGTGAAGAACTTCTTCCTAATATCTAATCTAAATCCATCCTCTTCCAGTTTAAAGCCATTTCCCCTCATCCTATCATTTGTAAAAAGTCCCTCCCCAGCTTTCTTGTAGGCCCCTTCAGGTACTGGAAGGCCACTATAAGATCTCCCCAGAGCCTTCTCTTCTCCAAGCTGAGCAGCCCCAACTGTCTCAGCCTGTTCTCATAGGAGAGGTGCTCCAGCCAGGAGCATTCCAGTAGGTCCATGTCTTTCTTGTGTTGGGGGCATCATGGTATAAGTTCTGTACCAAACTGAGGGGCAGACCATAGCAAAGGCTCTGAGTCTGCAAGGCAGAGATGGGTCATAGAGAGGGAATTGGTCTCTTCAGGGACAGAAGAAGCTGTTCATATAAGGGACCTTCATTTGTAAACTTCCCATACAATGGGCCTTTTCTGTTAATACTCAGTGTGGAGATTGGCTTTGAGAGCTACGTCTGTGTTATCCTTTACACACTGGTGGAGGGAGCTGTGAAGCTGTTCTGGCTGGTATGTGTGAGGGCATCTCATGCTGTGCTGCACCTCCTGTCTTCGCTCACCTGGTGCAGCAGCTCTCCTGACCTCGGGACCCTGTAGGCAGCTCTGCCGTGCTCGACAGGAGCCAGCACATGCTCACTTACTGCTGTCCTTTCACAAAACCAGCCAGGCTTCATTCTGTGTGACCATACAATTACTCTGACAAGCCATAGCTTTTTAGGATGCCTGCTATTCAGATGGAACATGTTTGTTCATAATTAAATAAGCTGCTTTAAAGTAATTTTGGCAAAAATTAAGTGTTTGTCATACACACCATACAAGAGCTATACAAAATGAATGGTACCACAAAGGTAAAAAAAAAAAAACAAACCCAAATTGTTTTTCATATGGACAGGCAGGCCTATACACATACCTTCCACATACAATGGCCATTATAACCCCACAGCTGTTAATGGATGGGATCTAATTAGATAGAGATACAACAGTATGTGCCAATGGACAGTCTGGTGATGTGCTATCAATACATCAGCCATTACTGTATCTTTTCCTCCTGGGAAGTTCAAAGCATTATGCCCCATGTACAGCTGTGCCCTATTTGTAATCTAAGCTTCTGGTCCCACTAATCACCACCCATTAAACTCCCATTTTCTTCATGAGTTGCACATTTTCCAGAGCAAACCCTGTGTCTTAACCATGCCACAGACTGAGCTCAGAAGTGACATCTGCAGACAGTGCTGGAAGTGAGGGCGAGGTAGAACTGAATTGCATAGGTCTACTAAGCCTCCGAGATGCTTAACAGACAGATATGTTTAGATACACATTTTAGAGACATACTGAGAAATAGGTGCCCCCTGTCCCAGAAATCCTGCTGGGACTATCAGGAAGGGTGCTACAGCTGCCAGGGAGCCTCGGAAAAAATTCTCAGGAAAACGTGATGCAGAATGACAATATTTCTGCAAGAACATACATGGGGCCATGGAATTTAGTAGAGAAATGACAGATGTCATGGGACTGCTAATTAACAAAAAAACCAGTTACAGTAGTAAGTAAAAGATCAGTGGTAAATGCACAGAGCTGCAGAGCAATTGATTTAGATTTACTGTAAGTTTCAGACCTAAATAAGTCTACAGCTCAGTGTCTCTACAGGAGCATGGAAATGACAGGCCTCAGGAGGAAGTGAAAGGTCATCCACACCATCTCCACCCACAAAAGCAGGGCAGCTCACCTTCTGGACACATCTCTGTCTAATGAAAAGTGAATTTTGCACCTTGGATTTCTGCCAGAGTTGAACTGAGATTGCCTGTCTCTTTCACATGACAGCCCAGGGTCAATACTACATGGGCCAAGTCTGATGTGGTTAAGCAAAGAATGGCTTTCAGGGTGAAGTCAGCAGTGGATGTAGCCGTAATGTGCGTCTGCAAAGGGCTGTGCTACAACACAGCCTCGCCCCCCGCACATGTGAAATGGAGCATCCATCGGGGGAAGCAGCAGAGAGACCACAGTTTTGCAAGCGTGTTTTCCACCTAAATCTGCTGCTGAAATATTCCCAACCCTTTGACTCTCAGCCTTGGCCCCTCTTTTTCACCTGATCAAAAGACTGGTACCCAGAATACTAGGTTCTAATTTGGCTCTGTCAATGAATCAGCAGAACTAATATCATCCATTTAACATCAAACTTCAATGAATTTCCATAATGACCTGGTAGAGTGAGTACTGTTGTCCTTATGTTCCTGGTGTGCCCAGGTTGGGGGGAGTCAGCAACAGACGCTGAAGAGGTACAGGGAGAGTAGAGGTAGATTTTTCTTGGATTTTTTTATCTCTTCAGTTGAATTAAACTGTACTACTTGGACCCATAATTCTTAATAAGACATATTTTAAGCAAGACTTTTTATTACAAATTGTCATACATTATGAAATTATTATATAACATCACTTCTATACATATCCAGTGTTTAGATTCTCAAGAACTAGTTGGCACCAGCAAAGTGTGTGTCTACATCTGCTTGCAGACAGTAAACTGGTGCCATTATTTATTTATTTTTTAAATATACAAAAACATTTCTCTGAATCTTGGCTATTCCACTCCCCAATCTTTTTAACTGTTTTTAGTGTAACTGGATCTGGTGGTGTGTCTTTAAACTGCAAAATCTAAGGTCTCTGAGCAGTCAAAGGACTGACTGTACCCACTGCCCTTTAATGGTAAGGAGAAGCTGCCCACACTGCAGCCCCCTCTGCACATCCCTCCTCACGCTGGTGATGCTAGATGGAACCTTTACCTGGCAAGTGTCTCATCTTTTCCATCCATAACAGCTACAAGGGTGCTTCTTTTTTTTCTTTAAGGAAAAAAAAAAAAAAAGTAGCTCCTCTAAAAGGAAAGAGGAAAGAAATTTCGTAACATCTCAGTCCTGCCCCATGATGCTTCTTCCTGTCTGTGAATTTCCACCTGCCCCTTCTGCATATATAAGGCAGCACACGTGGGGTAGAACTGTTTAGTCGCCTGCCTCCCTCCAAAGGATTAGTAGCAGTGGGGAGTGATGCTGTTTCTCCTTTCCTCTGCAGTTCGCAGGAGGTGAAGGAGCTCTGGCTGGACTCACTCCTTGGGTAAGTACTGCCAGGGATAAAATCTGGGCTGTCGCAGTTGAAGTTGGTGGAGCGCTCCCGACACGGCTGTACAGAGATGTACAGAAATATAGACAGGGAGAGGCGCGCCCACTGCGGAGTGTAGCTCATGGGCAGAGCTGACTGACTCGCTTAGCCTTGGGTTCGCAGATTAACAACCATACGTAGCTGTCACCACTTGCTCATTTTTTGCATGGATTAAAAATGGAAAGCTGCTTTTCTTTTTTCTGTTTTAATCAAGAGGGAGATAGGGCAGGAGGGCTGAGTGCCTTCCAGAGAAGGGCTTTATGATTGACTTGGGTGGGATATCTTACTGGGTCATACTTAAATGCTAGACTGGCTTGCAGAAAGATGAGAAGGGTGCAGTTTTACAAAGCTCTTTCTTTGTCTGTTCCCTGTTCAATAAACAGGCAAACGAAAGGACCGAAGGGAACCAGAGTATCCAGAGCTCCCCCGATCAAACTCCTAATGAAAGTGTTAAGCAGCTGTAATACTGTGAGTGTCTTTATTGTTTCAGCTCTGTCAACAGAGTGATTTTTAAAATCTCTGATTTCTAAACCACAGCATTCAATTACCCACACAGTATCTTTGTTTTCTTGCCTAGTCAAAGACACTAAATGCTGGGAACATGGAGAGTCTGATTGAGTGCCAGTCAGAGGTAAGCAGCGGCTACATTTCCCCTGTCCTTGGGTACTGATGTGAGATAACTTAGCAAAGTGAGGGTGGCCCCTTGTAGGAGCTGCTCACTGCCCACCATTACCCTCGAGCAGGCAGAGCCTTTCCAAGGCAACTCCGTGCAGCGCTGTGCAGAAGGAGCGGGGGGCATCGCTGTGAACAGCCAGCACATTCCCTGGGCTCCTGAGGAACTTTGCTCAGGAATCTGGCAGGCTCTGAAGCCTTCAGAACTTCCCAGAGGAGTCTGAGAGGAAAGCTCCAGAGCCACAGGAGGACACAGAAGAGCAGCCTGTGTCTGGCTGTGGCTTCTCTGGATCAAAAGAGCAGCCTGAAAGAGAATGGGGTTGTGATGTGCCGGGCAGGTCTGGGGTGGCTGGCTGCAGGGTTTGCCACAAACCTAGTGCTGGGCCATGAGGCAGTGTCACTCCTGGACCAAGGCACCCCTTCAGTAGGTGTTAGGCTTGCCCTGGGTACTCCCCAGAGCCTCCCACAGATTTCCGAGGAGCTGCAGTGACTTGCTGGTGGCCCTCACTGCTGGTGGCAGCTCTGTAACCCTAACACGCTTCTTGCAGGCTGATGCCAAGAAATGCTCCCCGCTGCTCTCAGCAGATACTGAAGACGGACTTTGCCATTCAGCTGGTGAGTTTTGAAAACAAACTGAGGAACTGCTCTCTTATATAATAATTGCAAGCTGGTGCTTCTGCAAAACCAACCAAAACTGCCTGCTTCACCTCCTTGAGAGCAACCCACAACTCTCAGCCCCATGCAGAAGACAGCTTAAGCCCTGAAGTGCCACTCACTTCCAAATGACTTCTTTCCCTTATGCTCAGTGGCAGAGGTGACAGTGCTGAGTGGCAGAGGTCTTGTATCCCTGTTCCCTGGACCTCAGAGCCACCTTGCGTTATGTTCCCTGGCAGTGATGGGAAGTAAACATGCTCCTTTCTCGCTCGAGCATCACCACTGAGGTGTGGCACTGCAAGCAAGTACCGAGTACCGCTACCAGCGGTTGCACGCCAGAGCGAATCAACCCTCCTGGCAGCAGCAACAGCACTTGTTTTCTCTCGCTGTGTGAAACCTCTGCACCTGTAAACAACATTAGCAGGGCAGGGGCAGATTTGGAGCAGACCATCATATCAGACCATTTTTCAGGAGTACCAGAAGCAACCATTTTATATGACATTATAATGTTAGATGACTTTCTCATAGCTTTTAACCCCTCTCTAACTTGGACTTGTGCTAAGCCACAAGTACAGGTCCTGAGAACTTCTCATCTGTGTAAGACAACTTTATTTTAGCGTGGAAGGGAAGTCCTTTATAGGAAATTTGCAGAAGGCAACTGCTTTAGAAAGTTTTCTAGCAAAAGGATCCTTCTCTCACTGTTTCTGAAAGGGGGAAAAAAGCCACATCTCATCCCAATACAACCATCATCTCCAAATTTCTAGCATGCCCTCTTTAAGATGCAGATGCAAAACCCACGCTAAGAGATTTCTGACCCTGAAGCCAACAAGGCCCTGCCGTGATGCTCCCATCCTCGGGAGCAAAAATCACCTTCCACTGGCTGGCTGGCAGGGGGCAAGCACTAGCTCTAGCAGGACCACTATCATCAGAGCTGGCTTTGAAGCTGGCAGAGCTGGAGCTGTGTGTTTTCATTTCATCCTGTGAAGGAGGCTGAACAGCAGGAGCCCCTAGTTCCACTCTTGCCCTAGGGTTGGGGCAAAATCAGGCTGCGTAGTGAAAATTGTTGTCATTGCCAGCTGCCCAAGTGACATTATCTGCCTTAGATAGTTATCACAGAAACCGCTGCAGTATCAAAAATCTCTATAAATGCTGTTGTTTGTGTGTCTTGTATGTTCCCATTCTCTAAGAAGAAACAGTGACTAGAATGTAAAAAAACCAACCCCAAAACAGGAAAGGTGGTGTCCTTAGAGGGATGGTCACGTTTTTACAGTTTAGGCGGGTGTTTCCTTAGTAACCACTTAGTTGTCTTTCAATTTCCCCTGGTTTAGATTGAGTTGTTTCAACATACATGTCTGCGCTGATGAAAGGCCACATAGCCCATGCTGCTTTTTAAAAAAAAATAATTTTTCTTTCCTTTTGATTGCAGCAGATGGAACAAAGAAAAGAAAGAAGGTAATATCACAGTCATTTACTCTGAGACGAAGCTCTACCAATGGGAATTCCCCAGGGCAGCTAGACTCGGGTGCCAAAATCGCTCTATTTGGCCAGCCTCTGGAAATTATCTGTGGGGAAGACGACACGCTGCCCCAGACGGTCCAGGTGAGCAAGCCGGTCGATACAGTTATCACACCTCTGGCTTCCAGCGTGAGGCAAGATCCCTAGTGCTCGTGCTGCAGCACCCAGATGAGTGATTTTGGTGTTTCGCCTCAATAAACATTCTGATAAGCGCTGGGCCCATCCCAGATGTAGAAAGGGTGGGGTTTGTGGGTTTTGTCCAGCCCACCCAGCTTTCACTGGAAGTAACTTTGAGTGGAAACAACCCAGGACCAGGAATAGGAGAAGATCTGCTCCTTAGTATGAACATCTGTGATTCTACAGAAGTAATTTAAATTAATCTTTCAGCAGCATAAACTTCCAAGGATTTCTGTATTTCTCTGAAAAAAAGTGTTCAGCTATGGAGTGATACTGTCAAATACCTAAGCACTATCTTCTGGACAAAAACAGTCTTGTGACATTCTCCCAATGAACTGGCTTTTCTAATAGATGGGCTTTTGTCTTTTCTAAGTGATATTTGCCTGGCTTGGGAGGGGGGTGGATTTGAACCAAGACTCATCCATTCCTGTCTGTTTTATTTCCCTGCAGGATGTCCTAGCTATATTGTATATGAAAGGACCTTCCACTGAAGGGATATTCAGAAAAGCTGCCAATGAGAAAGCACGAAAGGAGTTGAAGGAGGACCTAAACAAAGGCGAGAATGTTGATTTGAAAAGCAAATCTGTGCACCTGCTGGCAGTG
>NW_010326312.1:0-4873 GCF_000700745.2 Antrostomus carolinensis
AGGCTGGAGAGCTGGGCAGAGAAAAACTTGAAATATATGAAATGAAATATAACAAGGGCAAGTGTAGGGTGTTGCATCTGGGCAGGAACAACCCCAGGTTCCATTATAGGCTGGGGACAGACCTGTTGGAGAGCAGCATAGGGCAAAGGGATCTGGGAGTCCTGGTGGACAGCAGGATGACCATGAGCCAGCACTGTGCCCTTGTGCCCAGGAAAGCCAACGGCATCCTGGGGAGTATTAGAAGGGGTGTGGTTAGTAGGTCAAGAGGGGTTCTCCTCCCCCTCTACTCTGCCCTGGTGAGGTCACATCTGGAATATTGTGTGCACTTCTGGGCCCCACAGTTCAAGAAGGACAGGGAACTGCTTGAGAGAGTCCAGCACAGAGCCACCAAGATGATGAAGGGAGTGGAGCATCCTCCCTTATGAGGAAAGGCTGAGGGAGCTGGGTCTCTTTAGCTTGGAGAAGAGGAGTCTGAGGGGGGACCTCATTAATGTTTATTAATATGTTAAGGGTGAATGTCACGAGAATGGGCCAGGCGGGTAACAGAGCACTGGAACAGGCTGCCCAGGGAGGTTGTGGAGTCTCCTTCTCTTGTGACATTCAAGACCCGCCTGGACGCCTTCCTGTGTAATCTTGTTTAGGTGTTCCTGCCCTGGCAGGGGGAGTGGACTCGATGATCTTTTGTGGTCCCTTCCAATCCCTAACATTCTGTGATTCTGTGAACCCAGAAAGCTAAGACCATTAATTAGAGTTGTTACTTACAGATCACATTACAAGATTTTTTAATAAGAAAATTTACTTATGTAATAGATCTGACATAGTTCTTACTTATGTTTGGAAGACTGACTCATTCTATACCTGTAAGATGATTTAGTTATATATTAAAACATTCTGAATCATAGCCTTGAATAATATTCAACAGCACACTTTCCATTAATACGTATTTACAAATAAGGAAAGACATCTTTCAGAGTAAATTCAGTCAACCTCCTGGATTAGGTTGGTTTACATAAGCATTGTGGAGAGGGGAATTACCCCCTGGTGCTATAGCCCATCTCCACAGATGGTATTTTTGATCTGTTAATCAGATACCCTAATTGCTTATGCCCTCACATTAAAAAAAAAAAATAAAATCCTTAACGAAGCAAGAATAACCATTTATATGTTATTATACTGTGAAAGTATACTAAACATAGTTCACCAGGACAGAACAAAAAAATATACTGAAAGTTCTGCATGTTTTTTCATTACTCTATTTGCTGCATAAATTCTAGATCAAATATCCTCTTGAATTGTTTTTGTATTCCAGAAGATTTATTTTGTGACATTTCCAAAGTCTTTGGATTACTGTGGTGAAATTTGCATATTTAATGCCAAACTCTTCCATGTAGTACAGGCTTTCTGGGTACATCACTGCACAGCACAAAATCTGTTGGTTCTGTTTCCACAACTCTAGCAACATCTTCAAAGATAGTCAGACACTTTAAAGAACAAGCATTGCATTTTTTTTTTCTCTCCTAAAATATTTCAGACAACCAGCACTGCTGTACCCCTGGGTCCAGTATTGTTGCCTTTACAACAAGAAAAGACGAAAAACTCAGGCTACCAGAATTCCATTCTCACTACTTAACCATAAGACCATTTCTTCTGTTTATGCTGGTTGGAGGACATTTAGTTATTTGATTTACATAGACGTATTAACATATCTCTTTGACAATAAATTAGTATTTGTTTATAGCAGCTTGATTTTGTCACTCTTCTCCTTAGTCAGTATTCTGTGGGATTTCAAGCAGATCTAACAGTAAAGACAATATTTGTGTCCTTACTGATAATTTCATGTGATTAATTTATGCATGCAAAGAATCATGCAGGAATGATAGAACATGACTATTCCAATTCCATTTTGAAACAATAAAGCAGCCAATGTGCCTTGTAGTTTGTAAAAAATAATTGACTCAGTAACCATAACTACGCTATATGCACCTATTTATAATGCTGACTCCAAACTGTCGAACAGCTGCAATTAGAGTACATATTCTTAAATTCAGGCATGTATCCGCCAATTACTGCATTATCCAAACACACTTTTCATATCAGTCACTGAAGATTTAAGAAGTATCTTGAGAGTCAGGATGATGTATTCTGTATGATTATGTAAAAATCACTATCTGAATCATAATGTATTATGCAGGATACCCCTTTATCTCTCCATTCTCTCCACAGCTGATAGTTCTAAAATGAGATTATTGTACCCAGCAACACACATTTTCTGAACATTAATGATTATATTACTCTATTAAAAGGAGCTTGTGTGTTAGTGTGTCTGCACGCGCTCACGCGCATTACAATCTGATTTAACTATTAGATTAAAAAGTCCAAAATTGAAACAGAGAGCCAAAACTGAAACAGGAAGTGAGATGACTGTAACTACCTAAACTTTATAGAACTAAAGCAAAAGATACACACTGCTTAGTTCCTTCAGTCATTTCAGAATAACAGATATCAGTAATGTTAGGTACATGTCACATTAAAGTTGACCTTTAGCTAAAGTGTACAGCCAACCAAGTAGAATCATGGTTGCTCTCACATTTCCTTATGTGTATGGATGAAAGTGGGGAATCTCTGGTCATTTTCCCAACAGTGTCAGTAAATTTTTCACAAACATTTTAGACAAAACTTTCCCTATACTGCTTAAGAAGCCAGAAACCAATGTTCTGCTGTTCGTGTCTACAAACATTTTTTATTAGTAAAAATAATACCAACAGCAGAACAATAACAGAAACAGCAACAAAAAAATTAAGCCTTGCCTTCCAAAGCACACCTGTATTACAAGCTACATTTGTATCCTGAAGGATGAGAAAGTGTGATCTTTTATTTATACAGCACAAAATATCTAGAGATAATAAAACAGTTCCAGAAGAACTGTTTAAACAGTTTAAACACTTGCTTAAACAGTGTTTTAACTGTTCACAGAACTCAATACAATCACATATGTATGTTGAATTCATATCAGTTTTATTTTTTATTACATATTTCTTCTAAAACCACAATTCACACAATCACAGAAACCCGTTTGGTCTTCAGGCTTGTGTTTTCATGCCTGGTGAACATCAATATCACTGCATGGAAGACTGGTTCTTCTGGTTGCAGTGTACTTTTGCTCTTCAATTGACATAAAGACTCAAACGAATTGACTGAACTGAGTGAGAAGCCCATACACAGTACTCAGTCAATCCTGAAAACATGGATCCATTTTGGATAGATTCCCAGAATTGCTGTCAGCCAAAGATCTTGCAGGAGGCAAATTTCTCATTTGCCTAAAAGATTGCCTGCCTGCCTTACCTCAGTTATTTTTACTGGGGACTCTGATTGCTTAATTTTTCAGTTTGTCATTTTTAAACTTATTTATTTACCACATGGAAATTCATGTGCCAATGGTAGTGTGGTTGATAGTTGAAAATTCAAACACTATATAAATGTCTAACATTTCTGTAATAGCTGGCATATAGATTTTTTTTTTATGTGCACAGTTTGTGTCAGCATATATGAGTTTCTCATTTGTTAACCATAGCAAAACTTACAGTTATGGAAAAGCTTAATCATAAATGCATAAAAAGAGGAATAATATTATCTACTAAAGTTTGTAGACTAAAATCTGTATACTAAGATTTATAAAAGGATGTAGATTTCTCTAGTTTCTTATTTATCTTGTCCTCTATCAAATTGCATACAGTTTATATATTATTGTTCCTTGACACTATATATCTCTGTTGGGTTTGAAAGTTATGGTACTTTTTCTCTTGCCATTATGCAAAAAGACATAACATTTTATCTAAGTAAAATACAAAGATGTTACATTCTTTAGTTTAATAGCCTGCAAATGCATTTGTTATTAAGTGTTTAGTATCCTAATTCTGCACATGAAAAATAATAAACTAATTAATTATCAAAGCAGTGAATCAGTTGAGATGCTGGCAAGAAATACTGCTGTCATATGGCCAAATGATAGTATCTACACTGCTTAGTCTGAAAAATATCATGCTTTCAGTTTTCAGCCATCCCACAAACTCTATTGAAAAAATACAGAGAACTTGAATATTTTGACTGGGTTGCCCAATATCTTGGATATCATTGGTTGTACATCACAAACATATATATATTTAGAATTTTATCTCAGCACAAAAAAAACCTGAAGCTAATGTAAATTCTATATAAATTTAGAATTTTATCTCATCATAAGGAGGTGTATGGCAATGGTTCAATGTGAGTAAAGGAAAAAATAGAATGCCAGCTTCATCATCAAGTGACAAACAATTAAGATGCCAGCTGTGATGTCTTCCTTCTTTTTTTTTTTTTTTCACAGACCAGTAGTCAATACAGTCAAGTGGAATGAAAATGATTGAAGTGGATCAAGAACATTTGACACTTTTTTTAGCAGGCATTGCAAAAGAAATCAGTACTTACCCACAAATAATGCTGCTGTAATCTTAGGGAGACTAGCAAAAACCTTGAAGACTTTTTTGTATCCCTTCAAAGTATTAAAAAATAAACGAACAAATTCCTAAGGAATTGATGATATTTTAAGCCAGTATTATTTTCATCCTTTAAAAAGAAATTACTTTCCACCACATAGGCATCTCTAATCCCCCTAGGATGAAATTGGTGTACTCAGCTTGCTCCCTGAAATGCCTGTACACCAATGCACGCAGCATGGGGAACAAGCAGGAGGAGTTAGAAACCCGTGTGCGGTCAGGGGATTATGATCTAGTGGCAATTACAGAGACTTGGTGGGACAGCTCACATGACTGGAATGTGGTCATGGATGGCTATGTCCTCCCAGGAAAGACAGCCCAGCAAGGCGAGGTGGTGGAGT
>NW_010326313.1:0-16073 GCF_000700745.2 Antrostomus carolinensis
GTTGCCCAAGGAAGTTGTAAATGCCCCCTCCTTGGCAATTTTCAAAGCCAGGTTGGATGAGGCTTTGAGCAGCCTGGTCTAGTAGAAGGTGTCCCTGCTGATGGCAGGGGGGTTGGAACTAGATGATCTTTAAGGTCCCTTCCAACCCAAACCATTCTATGGTTCTATGCACACAGTGAATATTTTAAATTTAATTTTCTTACTGAAATTCATAGCAAATTTCAGCTATTTACATTGATGTGCTTATTTACCATGGAGGTACAAACTCAGACTGGATATTTAAATACCTGTAAGCATATTCACTCTAGTTCTTACATCCAAAGGTAACATCATTCTTTTGTCTACAGACAGCATGAGAAATGAAATGCTATCTGTCTCCTTTATCTTTCAGAAGCAGGAATAAACAGCAATCTCTTTATAGTTTCAAACTAAGCTCCTTTTATTTTCTTATATCTAATTCATATTCTATTATGTCTAGTCAATTTGTAACAAAAGTGTCTTTATTGTCCTCACTTGTTAGTACATTTAAGTAATGCAACAGGGAACAGTAGCTTAGTAGTGAGAGCCTGCTCCATGTTTCCTGTTTTCCAGGAGCAAAAGGGAGATTTTGGATAAAATCAAACATTATATCATTGCTATGGCTTCTGGACATAGAATTCTTTCTCATCATCCCAGTAAAACCTTTGCAATTATGTAAAATTCCAAGCTGATCTTTTGGACACTGGAAACTTTCAGGGAACTCTCATGTGCCTTTTAAAAATGCACTATTCATTGCTGTCACCTTATTTTTAAGTAACTGCTGCTGTGACAGACATTTCTATTTTGCATAAATAACATTTTCTAGCTAAGGTTCCCAAAGTCTTATTTTCTTGTACTGTATGATTTAAAACACAAGAAATCCATTGACAATTTTATACATCTTCATCCTTTTTTTTCTTTTAATTTTAGAAGGACATATATGAAGTTAAGGCAATTATTGTTTGAGTTTCTAAGTTACCACTAATAGATTTTCACCTGAAATCACAGAACTTAATTGATCCAGGGTACGATAAGTTTGGTCCATATTATGTGACTTTCAACCACTTCATAATTTTTGTAGGAAATAAATGTGAGGATATAAGCAGTCAACACATTCTTTTGTCACCACGAATATACATGTATTAATTTATATGCACAATAAGCAGCAGGAAAAGATTAACTCCAAAGGGAGAATCCTATATCACTCAAGTACGTAATTTCATATTCACTGTATGTGAACAATTACATGCCCAGCTGAGCTGTATAATCACTGCCATTGTACGTGCAAATTATGTAATTGTACGTCCTGGTAATTGCCATAACTATTTGCCTGTGAAGTCACCTTATTTGCATGTGTGACAGTGACCTCTGCATTTTCAAATTAAGGCATTCATTGTGGGGCAAAACATTTGAGAAAACAGTGTCCTAAAGAGTAAGTCTTGTTTCCATACAAATATCTCTAACCTTGAAACAAGTTGAGAGAGGTATTTGGAAAAGAAAGAAAATTATGTCTCCCAAGAATGTTATTGGAAGATTTTCACGTGGTGTCACAACATTTTTAAACAGCAATTGCCAAATGGCACTGCTGCAGGAATCAGTATGAAAAAGACCTTGTGGGAAAGTCTGTCGAAAAAACATACATATTAAAGAGAAGACGTGTGAATTTTAGTTCCATTTTGAAACTATTAATCTAGTGCTTCAATCTAACAAACATTTCCAGCCATCACTTACATCACCTGGCTTTAGCCTTCTCCAGAAGTAAGCCAATTGCTCCACAGAAAGAGCTCAGAATGGGCCTATATAATTGTCTGACTCTGTACTTTCACTATCTCTGGCACAAGTTCTCTTTTCCTCTTAAACTCCCACAAAGCAGTCTTTTACACTAAGAGGGAAGGTCACTTGTTTCCTTTATAGTTATCAACCTACTACTGACTGCTGGAATTTGAGAGATAACAAAGCCTCCATAAAACACCTAGTTTCACTGTCTGGATGAGGACACGTTCAAAATTATGATCTAATTCACAGCTTGTTGCTTGAAAATTATGCATAATGTTAATCCAGCCTCAGAAAAAGATTATTAAGAGCATGTCTACACCATCCATTGCAGCATGAGAGAGAGCTTCTCAAGGTAGTGCCATACATGTGGGTAAACCTATAGCCACACTATAGTGTAGACCCAAACAAGTAACACAGCACTGCTGCTCCCAAGTTAATTGAGGGATTAATCCTGCTGAGATTTTTTTTCTAACACACGACTCCTCAGCAAGATGGATTTCCCAAGTCAGACTACAACACTTGTGTTGTGGGGCTGTTCCTGGCTCCAAGGGCTTCACAGACTTCTCATTCCTTATTAGCAGACTTTAAACAAACACAGTGATTGAGAGATGTGTATTAATGCTACATTTGATAGTTACTAGTATTTAGCACATTCAATCTGAAGGCTCATTTTGCAAACACTGATGATGGATTACAGGACCTTACTAGAATTAACATACAAGTTAAATGAGGCAATTAATGGATTTCTTCATGACCCCAAGGTATGTACCATGCTGCACATAAACGTAGCCATTTCATCTAATGCTTTTCCTTGCACTTATCAAGTGAGCTTTTGATCACTTGTATTTTGATCCTTAATTTCTATAATCTGGTCTATTTAATAAGCATTTTGATGGTAAGCACTACTTTAATAGTTTACTGAATTAGTTCTTTTTGTGGCAATGCAGCATTAAGCTTGCACATTTCAATATGCATCATAAAACCACTGTCAGTCATGTCTGTTTCTCAGCTTGCAAGGTGGGTCTTCTACCTACCTAAAACTTGGCCAGGAAGACAGTACAATCCCATCTGTATTATCTTGGTTATTGTTTAAAGTCTGTAGTGAGAAGGATGACAACTATGTATGAATCCACAAGTTTTGGTCCTTGTTTGTCCATCCCTTTCCAAACCAAGTTATTTCCTGTTCTCTGTCCCTACCTCATGTATCTTCTTTTTGTGAATACAAGGCCGCAGCAAATGATAAAATGAATTTGGCATTCACATCGTAAAAGTACTTCCAGCTGAGTCCTTTTGTCAGCTTCCAAGTCAATCTCATGTACAAAATCAGAGCTATAGGTTGTGTAGCCCACTCCGAGAGCTGAAACCAATAGGAAGGGCTCAGAGAAGGAAATGTATGGAAATTCTTTCACAAAAGACAAATCTTGCTGGAGTCAGGCTACAAAAGCCCATCTGCTCTGGTGAGTAGGTATGTGGACATGATCCCCTCTTTGTTATTTATGTGGGGCTTAGATCCATAACGTGCAGTGAGAACAATACCGCTGTTCAACACCAGCTGTATAATTTTAGATAGCACTCAATAGCCAATTGAGCAAGTCCGATTCCAATCTGTCAGCGTAGTGAGGTCTGCCCTGTCGCAGGAAGTGTTGTTTTTGGAACAATGTTGAGCAGCCATTGCCATTTTACTGTCTACTGACAGAAATTAATAGTGAAGGCCTCATAGAGCAATTTATCAACAGCCATTTGAATTCACACTTTTTTCAGCCCTCCTATCTCCAGACCAGTGAAGGGCTGCCTGCCTATTTATGTCAAAATGTCAGTGGAAGGTAGAAATTGAGCAGGATCGACTCCTGGGAGTAACCGATCTCAGTGACGCAGGGTTTGGTTAAACTCCACCAGGACTACTTTTGAAAGGGGCTGAAATGCCCTGGCTCAGGCCTCTGACCGGTCACAGAAGAGATGTAAACACAGATGCAGTAAGGCCACTGAGAGCCCAGCCCTGCAAATCCAGCACCCCAGATAGCGCAATTAGCACCGAGTGAGATGAAGCACCGGGAGAAAACCTGGGAAAGAAGTAATCATTTTTTCCTCAATTCAACTGTGTAACATAAAATTAAAAAATACAGACATGTTAACTGACATGAGAAGGAAGTTTGTTTTCAGTCTTTTTATCCTTTTTTTTTTCTAAAAAAATCATATTCACACTCAAGGAGAAAATATTAACTCTGGCCATTTGAAAATCTTTTGTCATTTGTCTTTTCGTCTGCTGAAAATACCAAGCTGAGTTTAGTGTTCCTTCATATCCATAGACAGTTCTTGCAACACAAATTGTGTTACCATCTGCCTTAAATGACAATATAACTCTGCTAGAATACAGCAGTACTCCCAGATGTACCTTATTAATAGTGACAGAGTGTATATAAAGAGCGCTAGCGTGGCGGTACAATTTCAGTATTCATAAAGAAATGCATTAACATCAGAATGAAATTCAAGGATACTGTACCATACAAAAGACAAAAAAGAAAGAAGTTCATGGGGTATTGGTATTCCTATGGAACAAATATTCCTTTTTTCAAGGTAATAAACAAAATTAAGACTATTTGCTAATAGGAAAATGATATGAAGTAATATTTGTGTGTGTATCACTATAAACAGAAATTACAATTAATTTTTAAGGAAATAGCACTCTCAGCTACATAGCGATTCTAAAAGGATTACGTTTTTAAGCATGAATGACATTTACGTAAAAATACCTTTGTATGCAATAGCTTTGAAAAAGATTAATCTCTAGACAGGTTTGTCTGTACCGTTTTTCTCACAATTTAACATCACTGGGAAAAAATCAACTTTACAGTCCTGCAGAAACTTTGAAAGCACATTTTCCAGTAGCAGGCTTTATTTTCAGCAATTTATCTTTTGCTGTTTCCTTTCCTTGAATGCTACTTTTGATGCTGTTTTGTGTGAAGGATAACAGCAAACTGGCTGGAAAAACCTCAAAGGGACTGGAGGGAGAGGGAAAAAGAAAAAAGGCTGCCCTGCTTGACAAAGAAAAATAGGCTTTCCCATTCTCTCATGCAAAAAGATGTTTTTTTCCAGTAAAAAAAAAAAAAAAGGGGTTCTTAAATTTCTGATGGCATCTAACATAACCTTCATTATTTGATATCCTAACCACAGCATCAAAACCCAGAAAATTCAGTGAGGAAAAATTCTAGTTAAAAACGTGAAAATGAAAATGCAATTGTGAATTGACTGTGACTGTGTTGACCATGTTATGGATCTGAAGATGGACAGAATGTAATAAGCAGATACATTAGAAGAAAATACCTGGGACTTTCAGCAGCACTGTGAGATCTCAGTTAAATCTGTGTGCACCAGCCTATTCTGAAAACAGTCAGATTATCCTTGTATACTTCACATTTATCTGTTTATTAACTTTGTTTCACCTCTGTATACTTTGTAGAATTGCTTTTCTTTAAGAGACCTTCTCTTTCAGTACTTCTTTACTATTATTGCACAGGATTTTTTCAGGTGATACTGAACCCAAGACAGAGCAATCACTTCTCTCAGCTTCACAATATTTACCAGCCCCATCTGGTGAACGCTACTATTCCATTCAAGGTGTTCTCTCATTCATCTATCTAGCTTGCCCTTCTACCAGAGGTCACACCTCTGTGGTGGTACAGGACAGTTCCTGGGTGGACACAGCCGGATCTCTGTTGTTCCAGTTCAGTCTAGTGCCTCACAATAACTTCACTTTCACTGACAGTTAAGATTAAGTAGCTAGGAGCAGCTGAGGCACAGTTATATGTGTGTGCTTTTAGATATGTTGATTGCTACTGGGTTGGTCAGTGGGAAAAAATGGTATCTTAAACTGTCATAATTAAACTAGAATTTGTTTATGCTGACATGATTAAACTAGAGCCCTAAATCAGAGAAAACTCTGATATATTGGACATGGACCAGTCAGAACAAGTCCAGAGAAGGGCCACCAGGATGATCCGAGGGCTGGAGCACCTCTCCTATGAAGACAGGCTGAAAGAGTTGGGGCTGTTCAGCCTGGAAAAGAGAAGGCTCCAGGGAGATCTCATAGCGGCCTTCCAATACCTGAAGGGGGCCTACAAGAAAGCTGGGGAGGGACTTTTCATAAGGGCAACTAATGACAAGACAAGGGGAAATGGGTTTAAACTGAAAGAGGGGAGGTTTAGATTAGATATTAGGAAGAAGTTCTTCACTGTGAGGGTGGTCAGACACTGGAACAGGTTGCCCAAGGAAGTTGTGGATGCCCCCTCCCTGGAAGTGTTCCAGGCCAGGCTGGATGAGGCTTTGAGCAACCTGGTCTAGTGGAAGGTGTCCCTGCTGAAGGCGGGGGGATTGGAACTAGATGATCTTTGAGGTCCCTTCCAATCCAAACCATTCTATGATTCTATGATTCTATATTTCTCCTTTTTCTACAATTATGTTTTTCCACTGATAGGACAATATAGACATATAGTTACTTAACATAAAAGAAAGAGTTCATGTAAGAATTAATGTGTTTGTGAACAATGTCAGTGGAAAAAATGGAGCAAATAAGGATACTGAATATATTATTCATCCTCGGGGTGACAAGAAAACAAGATAGTGAAAGTAAGTAGTGAAAAATTTAGGCAAGCACAATGTGTTTAAGGAGAAAATTAGAGCGCTCTTCCTGACCTGAGGATGTAATGAGGAAACTGAGTCAGCATTATTAGTAAAGGAAGGCCAGATCAGAGATGATCATAAAATGAGCAAAGTTTCAGGCAAACAGACAAACAAGAAAACAGGTAAAAAATATGGTTGTTTACATTTTGCAGGACTGAATTTTTTACCGCAAAGTTTTCTTAACCCATAAAGAATCATCATAATTTCATACTGAGTATATTAATGTGTTTTAATGGCTTAATTTTTCAATTTAGCATTGAACAAACCTTCTGTGATTGTGAGACCTGATAAGACTGTAGTGAAAGAGCTTGTACTTACACCTGTTTTATTTTTAAGAAAGTATGCTCAGCAAACGTGGAAATAAGAGGGTCAAATATATCTTGATCTTTGCCCACAGCAGATCACAGCATTTTAGCCATAAGGCAGTGAAAGATAAAGTTTCAAAGGTAAGACTGTGCACAAACTGTTTTTGTCTTGCCAATAGACTAATATGATTAGCAGACCATTCTTTCATGTTTCGGGTGTAACATCTTAGAAATGGGACTTTTGGTCTCCTTTTCACTGAATTTCTACTAGTAGGAAGAATTGAACGAATTGGTTTGTGCGTTTTCCACTGAGATATATAAGCACAAGCAGACCTGGTTTGTAGGTTATTTCGGCTGGTATAGCCTCTCTATGTTTTCTGTATCAAAAATAGGTGTTTATTACTTGGAAACCCAATAGAGAGCTGTCCTTTAATCATTTAAATGTGGGATCTGACATGTTATAAAATGCACCTGTTAGAGACTGTGCTGGAATTCAATTAGCTCTCATGTGACTTTTGCAGCTGAACTAATGGGCTGAAAGGTTATACTGGGTAAATACAAGATCCCAAATTGATTCACAGAGAAGATGTATGGAGAAATGTCATGATTTCACTCTGTAAATCTTGGCCTTACCACAATAATCACATTGTTATTTTGTTTTAAAGAGACCATGCCTAGAGTGATGCTGTTTAGGTATTTGGAATTTTCAAAACAAAAAACTTTTAGTTAATATTTCTTGTGTTAAATGTCAGACAATCCAGAGTAAGAAACAAAAATTGCTGTGCTACAATAGTTATAGTGTTATAAATTGTGACCATTCCTTTCCACTCATTTTTTATGTTATTTGTCATGTTTGACTAGTACACACTAGACACAGCAAATTCATTAAGGAGGTTACTGTGACTTGATATAAGAAAACAATAGTTCTAACTAACATACTTAAGGTTCATCTGTAGTTGCATTATAACAATTTAATAATATGATATAATTTTCTTTTATGGCATATCTGCTATAGAAAAGATTTTTTGTGTGTGTGTCCACCAAGAATTTTGCACGTTTCTTTCACTTTATGTTTTCATTTGACATTCTATAGCATGGTCTGGTATCGGCTGCATAGTTCATTTCCTAGTCTTACATTGAACAAACAGAAATTTTACTGTTTACTAATATGAATGATCATAAAAGCTACATCTTGGATAAGTTTAATGTAATCTTTTAGAATCTTTTGCATTCTGTAAATTTTATATTTTATATCTTATAAATTACAAATTACAAATACCTGAGCTTCTAAAATGTACTTATATAGATCTACACAGTAAAGGTATAAAACCTGAATATGAACAAGATAATAGAAAAAATGTTAGAAATCTATGTTAATATCTACACAATTTTCATTATCTTGCCAGATTTTGTTCAGTTCTCCATTGACTGAGATTGCAGCTGACAAACTTTGGTCCCTTGCTCTAACCCTTCTGCCTCCACAGCTCCTACAACTACATATTTTTCATAAACTATTGCTTTCCTAATCCTGAAACCTGACACACATTTTGCTTTTTATAAAGCCTATGAACAGACCTTGCTCTAGAATGACCAGTAGAGTTGACTTTGTTTCCAAGTGGGATTCCAAGGGTATTTTGTTATGAATAAATAAATACATGGATGTATTTATTTATTGTGTACTTTACCACGTATTAACTTGATGGTAACTTTGATTTTCCCCTTTTGGGAAGACCAGTGAAGCACTGCACCATCCTGGGGAAGCTGGAGCATTATTGAGCTGCAGTCAAAGCCCTTCCAACAGCTCCTGCTCATCAGTCATCAACCTCTGTGAGCAGGGAGAGAAGAGGGTTGGATCATTACTCTGCCCTCTGACTACTTTATATTTTATATAAGCTTGCTCAAACAAACCACTAACCCATTTCAGCTGAAACTTTCAAAATAAATTCAACCTGAGGCAGAGACCTGGCACAGAGAATTTCAGCCTAATGGGTTGAAGTCTGGCAAAGTTGTAAGTGGCTTTAGGAGAAACATTAGGTGTGCTTCTAAATGGGACAGAAAAAAACCTTAAGACAAGAGGAATACAAGAAATTCATCAAGTAGGCTGTTTTTATATTGTGAACATCCAATATTGGCTGCCTTGATAGGTCTCCTTGTCCTACTCATGCTCTCCTGTTTTTAGACTTGGATTTATTTTGGGCTTTTTATTTTTTATTTTTTTTAGCACACTATAAAGGTAAGCTGAAAGAGTAACCTTAGTAATTCTTACAGGTTTTGTTCTCTTTAAATTTCTGTCATATTTCCTTTATTTGTTTATTCAAGTGAAAGATGCAACAAATTTTGACATGTAAATGACTGTAAACTATGGTTCAGTAGCATGAATACATCCTTTATGAAGTTTTCTAGTTCTTGAGCAAGAGAAACTTAACATTGCTGCTGTGTACTTAAGCTGCCTCTAGTCAGTGCTTGGAGAGCTGCCACTCCCTCCTGGTTGCTGCTGTGGTTAGGAGCCTAAGTGAGATTAAAGTTATCAAGCAGCTGGGTGTAATGTTAATTAATATATCTTGAATTTGTCTTAGCTCACAGCCTTGGAAGAACTAAGCCTACTTTTCTATCTGCAGGTTTCATAGCACAACCTGCATATATAAGTTTAAGAAATGTTTTTTGAACAACCCCCCCCCCCCCCATTACTTCCATTTTAAAAAGAAATCAATGATCTTTTTCTAATAGATAATTTATTTTATTATTTAATCCATGATGCAATCTGGGATTTTCTGTCTGGGGCACCAGCTGTTTATGATGCAGATGCTTTGTCTGTCTCAAGGCTGGTATTGCATCGTTTCAGGCCACGGAGTCTCCTTAAACAATCCCGAGTACGAACAGTAACTGTCTGACCCCATAATGACTAACCAGAGAGCTCTGGCTGAACTTGAGTCAAATGTCTTCCTAAGCTCTATGTTAATTCTTACTTAAATATAGAACTTAAAAAGAAAACATAGAATTTAAAAAGATCAGACAAGCAGCCATGGAGTCACTTTGATCACTTCTATAATGAAGGGAAAATTTGTAGTGCAAGAATTCATAACAAAAGAGAGTTCAGGATGTTCATGTTCACAATAAAATTATCATCATTTTATCACTGCAAGCCAGCCATGTCGCCTTGAAAATATGAAACATAAATACATCCTCTTTTTTTATAACAGAAGTTATTGAAGAATGACTGATGGATTACAAAAAAGTATATTGATTTAAACTGAAAAATACAAGTCTTGTATTTCTGTTGTGAAAATGCTGTCAAATAATTTTTCAACATTGAAATTAATTTCCCCTCTGTGGTCAGTGAAGGTATGTGAGATTTCCTTCTCCTCACCTATTCTTTTTCTTTCTTGATAGTTGTGTTTAATTTACACTAAGCTACTATGAAGAGAAAGAAGTGAAAGCAGCCTCTTCTAGTTTACTCCAGTTTTAGTCAAAAGCAAGGAGTTCCTACCCAAAGCACCAGGCAGGGCTACTCAGAAGCTAAGGCACAACACAGACCTTTGCCCAGCTGTAAATCACATCTGATTAAGGGGATACATGCATGTGTGCAAGGTGCACAAAGGCAGACACAGGCAAGAGAAACAGCAGTGAGCATTTCATTGGAGTGAAGTCAAGAGAAATAGATTCTTTTGGGCACTGCATTTGTTGTCAAGTCAGAGGTAGATTTCTGGGCAAGAAAGCTGCTTGTTCTTATTAGTTTCTGTGGAGTGCAGAGAAATAGAGCATTGCCCATTTTCTGTGGCAGAAGAGAAAGGCACCAAGTAAATACTTGGCTCACATCATCAGCTTGTTCTCTGAACACAGTCCACCAAGACTTTGAATAGTTTCTACTCACCTGAGCCAAAAAGGCAGCAGCTCCTCCCTGGCTTGCAGGAGGGCTGCAAAGCTGAGGGGATGGCACCGCATCTTGTACCGCACTCCACAAAACAGCATGTCCCCCGTGTGAGCCAAACGGCTGGGGTGGCAGCAGGAGGGGGTTCCTGGTCTCTTGGAAGTGCAGCTCCCAGACAGGTGCTGCTGCAGTACGGACCAATCCTTCTGACCTGCTGCTGGGCATAGGGGTCTCCTCCTGCCAGCCCACCCTGTGTGCTTGGAGGCTTTACTGCCTTTGGGCTCAGAGGTGTACTAAGGAGCTTTCAATCGGCAGCGTAGGAAGGCAGTCACCTCACCAACAGCCAGCAAGGGGAGAGCTCTCACAGCAGCCGAGGTTTTCCAGGACATGCTCGTGGGCCGTGTCTTCAGAGGCTGTAGACCAGGCCCTCATGTGGTGTGAATTGTCAGCCTTGCCGCAGTCCAGTCAGCAGAGATCTGTCAAATTTGAACCGCCTGAGAAGCTGTTTCTCCAGTGACAACCCTGTGCATTTGGGCCTGCTTTGTGTTAGGAGGTGACTGCCTCAGTCTCTGGAGAGACCTTTGAGCATAGCTCTCATTTTAGTTTCTGGAAAGTTTCTTTGAGGTTCATATTAATGCTGCCACCAGGAGAAACTGTGTCTGACTTCAGGGTAGGAACACGTGTTCAACTTTCATGTCCTCATCAGGGTTTCTAAGACAGCAGAAAAGTGGCGGGATCTTTTAACATCCAGTGGAGAGGATGGTTTAGCAGCTGCCAAGTAGCAGCAGTTGACATTGCTTGGGAACAGGAGCAAGCGTTGCTTTTGCTCACTCCTCCTACCTCCCTCAGCAGGCTGAGCATAATAAATATAGTGGTAAGAAACAAATGGTCTCCCCTGCCGCTTTACTAGAAACTAGAGTGTCAAGTCTTCCTCTGCTGGATAAAAAATAGAGTGGGCGGGATGTGACAGGATTTCTAAAATAAGCTTTGCAGAAGGTAGAGTGCCTCACAACCAGGATATGAACAAGAGGGTAGATATGATCTGAGAGGGAAGTGACAGCATGATGGAAAGCCCTGAGGAGGAGTGGGAAGAGAAAAACCGTGAGCACTAGGTATGGAGCAGAGCATTTACAGTACCACTTCGAGGGGTGTTTGTGGTTTATGAGGTCTGCTGAGGCAGCTGCTGGATGTGTATTAGTGTATTATCACAGCAATGGATTATGTTTTAATTCCCTGTAATGTGCCCAATTCCAAGTAATGCAAAGAAGCAAATTTGGCTCCTGCACCAAAGAGCAAGTTGCATGACTTCTCACCACACACTGGTGGACGTGGGTCCTGAATACTCTATGGCTCCCCTGTCCCAAGTCTTTCTGAAAGAGGAAGGACACCTCCTGGGGAAGAGAAACAATCCCTCCCCAGTCCCTAGCAAATCTCCTTATTAACAGGAAAAAAACCCCAACCAACCAAACAAAAGAAAAACCAAAAAGTTATTCCCTGGTTTTATCCTTTAGTTTAGAACCAGACAAGGAAAAAGGCTGGAGCAGCCTCACAAGGTAAGGCAGATCCTCAGCCAATGAAGTAGTTGAGATCCCACTGATTCTATCTAAGATGTAGTAATTTACCCAACAGAGGTAAAAATAGAATGGTAACACCTGTGCCCATAGGAAGAATCTCACTCTTTACTTCCATATCTACACCTCAAGGATAGCCACCATTTTTGACAGAAATTATCATGCAGGAGAACTACTATGCCCTCAGAGTCCTCTGGCACACAGCAACCAGAGGAGTGATTGCAGGGGTGATGCTGGTCACTACAGAGCATGATTAAAGAGAAGAGAGCAGGAGAAGAGTGCATTTGCTGTGACTGACAGCGCTGTGTCAGTTTTTGGGCTGAGACTGTGATGAGCAAACTCAGGGTGGATAGTCTGTTCCGAACACTGCATCCCTGCTCAGAAGTTTGTTAGCTGTAAATGCATTAAAAGACAATCTTTGAGAAAAAAGAGACTGAACAAGAATGTTTAATCAGTGATGTAGTATACACCCCTCCCAAGTGCTTTCAGCAAACTCCAAGATACCAAATGATAGTACAGTTTTTACTGAGAAGCTGGACTTCAATGTGTTACCAATGGCATCAAAATCAATAGACAGAGAGTTCCTACAGTTAAAGTGCAATTGCAATATTAAAGGGATTTAGGAAAATACTGTGATATCCCATGAGGAATCAGGCAATGGGGGACCTGATGCCAGCATTTGAATGAATTCAAATACCCGAAACAAATTTAGAAAAGCAGTGATAAACAGCAATCCTAGTTCAAGCAAGGCTGCAGAAAAACAAACACAAAAAAACCCCAAACCCAAAAAAGAAGGGTTTTCCCTTTGGGTGTGGTCCTAAAAACTGCAGAGTGATCCCTGAAGCTGTCAGACATACCCCATGCATGAGTCAGAAAACAGTTGCACAAGCAGCTTCTGCACTCTGTGTTATTAAGCCAAGGAACACAGATATTTAGGTCAGGTAGCAAAGAGCACCTGTCTAGGTAGGTGAAGAAGTTATATTCTCTTTTCAGCATAGCAAAGTGCCTGAACAGCTACTCTGTGGTGGAAATGTTCCCAAAAAATGCTATATTGATGTCCAACAGGGATTTATCAACATGAAACACTCTTGAAATATATTTTCAAGGCTTTCTGTGCAGCATCAGTAAAAAGGGAAGGTGTAAGATGGTGTGATAGCATACAGCTAAAATCTTTTCACAGCCTAATTGGTTGTAGCTGGGCTGAGTGACTGGTAAGTTCATCTTCTGAACACGTATTTTGGAAACTTTTTGGTCAGCTACCATGCAGCCCACAGATTTAGAGCCAGTGATTAAATTACTGATGGCTTTTTTTTTTTTTTAAGTATGTGCCCCCTATATATCTTTCAGGGCTAGCCATGTGCTGAGGGGTTTGTAAGCAAACTGTGATTCTCTTTCTTGCTTTCAAAGGTCTCATTACAGGCTGCTGGCACTGGCAGCCAGCTCCCTGCTTATTTCGGATGACCACATCACTCAGAAAAGTCTGAAGAGAGCAGAAAAGTCAGTCAATGAGTGGATCACAAAGAGTCAAAATGTACATTTCTTCTGCGAAGGCAGAGAATTTTAGTTTTTACAAAATGGTGGCGTGCAACTGTTATTTTGAGCCTGGAGAATTATTGGAGCTCAAGCAATTCTTTGCATAGATACCTTTTCATGGGAGCCAAAGTCAGGCCTTGGAGAGCAGCGGGACATGATGCAGTTTTTGCACATTTTTCTGAGATGCAGGCTACAGAAAGAATCATTGCTTCAGAGTCTTGGTCAGGCTATTTGTGTAGTTCTCTTGGCTTCCTCACTGTAGCCAGTAGATTTTAGGGCTAGTGATTTAATTGTGGAGGACTTACATTTTGCATCCATGTTGTGGTTTATTCCTATAATTTGGTTACCATCCTACTAGGACTATGCTAAGAAAACCGTTGTGGGCTTTGGTTGGTTTGTTTGTTTGTTTGTTTGTTTTGTTTTCTTCTAAACTGCTTCAATAATTTTTCCTCCAGAAAATGTTAATATGTACTTACTAAATATGATGTTCATCTCCTCAAATCAAAGCACAAGCTGAGGTTGATGGAGTTTGCACCAGCTGAGGATCTGGCCCCTGACTTAAAAACAGACAAAAGGAAATACTGTCCAAAGCTGACTTCTCTATTACAGTGCTTCAGTCTATGTGAAATCCTTTGAGGACATGATATTGGGACTTTTTTTTTTTTTTTTTTCTTTTTTCTCCAAGAGGATCAAATGCAAGAACTAAAAAGGCAGCCAGAGTCTGCTTCCCCGGTTATTTGTGTTTTGGAGCTCTGTTGTGTCCTACTGCAGAGTCTTTCCTTTTGCTTTGGTAAAACATCAGAGTGTAGAGGGTGACCCTGTGCACTTGTTTCAGATGAGTGTAAACAGAAGATGATATTACTTGTCTGAATGAAGTGGACTATCCCATGCAAGAGAATAATAGCTGTCTCCTAGAGCTGTTTTTCTCAAAAAGACTAGTGAGAACTTAAAAGTCAAAAGACCCAAAAGGGGGTAAAAGTTGATTACTTTAAGGATTAAACTGTTACCCTGGTGAAGTCAGCAAATACTGTTTCTAAGCAATGATTTCAGTGTCTCTTGAGCACTGTGAATCTGAACTGTGCAATTGGGAATGTATTTCTTAAAGACATAAATATAATTTTATTAGTTTTTTAAAATGTTATTTGGTGTTTTGACTTCAATAAAATACATTCTGAAGTGGTGTATAAAAACCAACTTATGCAGAAAATTTCATCTGCACGTGTGTTTTTAAAATATGTGAAAAGCTAGAAGTATGTCATTAAAAAATATATACAGCTCTTAAATTTGCATCAAATTGCAGAGAATTGTGTTCTGTTAAAAATGTACTTGCACTTGGTGTAGATTTTTCCACACTTATCCTTCCTCACAATTCCTCAGAAGAGGGAGAGGAAAGCACTGTTGCTCTGGTAGCATCTAGCTAGGTAGGGAGAGATTTTTCACAAAGTCTTGATTATTATTTCATCAAGAAAGTAGGTAGATATTAAAGGTTACCCAGATGGTTTATATATTACTATAATAATCTTGTTCATAGAAACTCTCACAAAGAAAATAATTAATCATAAACATACTGTGATCCCCCTAAAGCAGTGACTGTTTTAAGTTGAAATCCCTTAATGGTTATGACCTCTAACCCTGATGTAACTGTTTCTATCCTAGTTACTAAAGTGGCTGCTCATGAAAGGCCATCGAATACAGAAGTAAATGCAAAGGTTAACAAAGTTAGTGGACCAAACAAACTTGATACTGAGAATGAACTTTCACATGTAGCAAAAAAATAAACATCACCCTCACAGACTGATCTACACAGGAGGTTTGAGATGCCAAAACATTAAACGTTATTAAGTGCATAATCTCCATTTTACAGATAAGTGTTTACTCTAGGGGTTACCATCCTTTCATACTGATAAAAATTCTTCACTCAAATTAAAAATGAAAAAAAAAAAAAAAAAAAAAAAAGAGTTAATGCATTAGTGTGTTTCCAGTGAGATGGTTTTTGCTCTAGACTCCAAGAGAGCATTGCTACCTGCTTTGGGTAAGAGTGGAGATTATACTGAGATGAGTAGATCTTAAGCATTTTTTGTGTGTGACCCAATTATTAACATGGTGTTTTATTTTTAAACCTCTCTCCAAGGTGTAAACTTTGCATGATACTGTGCTTCAGGAGTCTGGGTTTTTTTAAGGGTACTTATTATTTTCAATATTTTCGTGTTCCAAATCTCTCCCATAGATGGGGAAAATGTAATTTACCTCTCTAATGCACTGTCTATTGTGAGAGTTCCTTTGCCTCAGAAATACAGATTACTATTTTGTTGGTTGAGTTCAGCA
>NW_010326313.1:16132-33425 GCF_000700745.2 Antrostomus carolinensis
TTGTAGTTTGTAAGCACCAGGCAAGCTTGCAAAGTAACAGCGTATGGGCAGGTTTGTATGTGGGAGGCACTGTGTATGCACTTGTAGCTAGAAAAGTCATCCTTTGTATATACAAGTAGTGATTTCAGTGGTCCTTGAGGAACAGTGTGGGATTCAGTAGTCTGAAATGTATAGCCCTCCTCCACACTGGCAAAGGAGACACCCGCCAGCAACAGGGTGTCAGTGGCTGCTACCCTGACCTCCAGCTGCCCACGGTGTCCTTTGGTGGGATCCAGCTGTCTCTGCTGACCTCAGCACAGCTGCACCTCCTGCCTTGAAAAACACAATTCTGCCTCCTTACTCAGAAGCAGTCCCTAGTGTTAGAAGGAAAATTTCCATTTTACCGTCATAATCCTGTGAACAGGCACAAGACTGCCAGGAAGCTAGTCCCAAATGGGAGAACAAAGAAAGCAAGCTCCTTTTATGACTTTTGAATAGGAAAAAAAAAAGATTTCCCATTAATTTAATCAACTGGGTACCCTAAGCCTCAGTCAGAAAAGGACATTTTTGGGATTGCTGCAGAATAAATAATTCAATGATGAAAAGAGAAAGAAATGTTGATTATATATAAAACTTGACAGTTGAGAAAACTATTTCCCTGGCCTACAAAGTCATTTTTCAGGTAGATAAAAAAGAGTTATTTAGTTCTACACAATTTCCAGTTTTAACAACATTAAATACCTTTTCTCCAGTTAGATATCAGTCTTTGAAGATTTTGAAATTGTTATTCCTGTGGGGAGGAGGATATTGAATAATTCCTACCAGTTATGAAACTCAATATTCTCCAGATGGTTATTGAGACAAGCTTTTATACACCATTGTAAAATGGGTTTAAAGTATCCCGTGCTATGACTGACTAAACAAGTCACATGGCTACTGCATACAAGTTTGAACTTCTTTTTCAATTAAATGACCTTATTAAAACCATAAACAAAAATGGTACTTAAAGGCTGGCTTTAAAGCAGCAGCTGTAAATCCTAAATTTATTGTAGTACTGGTCTGTTATTTGTGCTAAAAGGACAAAAAACTAGGAAGGCTACTCTGGGTATGAAATTATGTCTTTAGTAATCAGTTGGCTTAAAAGATATAGTTCCACATGTTTTCACAGTCCTCTAAATTTTTCTTCAAATGACTTAACAAAATTACATGCGTTGACAACCTAACCAGTGTCAGGTCACATCAGAACTTGAGCCAGCAAATGTAAAGGAACAAAACCCTACAGTAAGGAGGAGTATTCTTCAAGCAACATCCTGTCTTCTCTTTCAGGAGAAAATTTGTGCCTGAAGTGTTCCTAAGCACTGTTCTCCATAAAAACCCCATGCTCACCTGTGGTCTAGCACCCACCACTGCAGTGATAAACAGCTCTAGCAAAGACTCTGCAACCCATGTGATAAGAAGAAATAATTGAGGCAGGTGGATCTTGTCATCTAACTGGACAAGGGATCAGGAGTCTGACTGATATGTGTGGCAGTTGTTGTTTGGGAGGGCTGGCCTGGTGCGAGGTGGGAAGCAAGATTTCTCATCCATTCATCTGCTGATGCTGTCCCCCTGCTCCTGCTGCCCACCATGGCGTGGCTGTGCCTAACTCAGCCAGGTGCAGTCCCCCTGACCTCTTACCACTTCTCCTCCCATTGCACACACAGAGGCTGCAGCACAAGCCAGTGTAAGCAGACGAGAAACAAGGGAATTCCATGGGAGTTGTAAAATTATACTTAAGACCTCAACTCCCTGACCAGTGCTTGCACTGCAGAGTTTGCTGCACCTCAGGGGAATAACAGCAGACACCTTTCACCCTTTATCTCCTGTACCATAAAAACATGTTTAACAAAATGCATTTTTTCTGTATTCATTATGAGGCTGATCCTATAAGTTTCCCACCAGAAATGGCTGCATTTCAAAATGACTAAACTATCCCCTTAGGGTTTGCATGTTGTTTAGGAGTCTCAGTTTACAAAATTAATTGTCCTTATTCAAATAATCATGATTCAGTTTAGGAATTCTTTGTTGCTGTTTATGAATTTCCTTCTTCTTAGGGTGAGAGACTACAAAGATAAATTATAATGGGAAAGGTTGTGTAAGTGCAGAGTGTTTTTAACATTGTGAATAACTGTGGCATACTCCTGAAGTGAATGAAATCCTGGCATTTCCCTTGATGGGAACCAGTGCCTTTCCCTGTCACTTTTACTTTGTATATGGCTTATGACAATGAAAATATTAGAGATTAGAATTAACAAAAAGAGATTCAATAAAAAATATAATGATGAGAAACATATTCAGGGATTTGTATTTCTTTAGGAAACCATAAAGTGGTTGAATCTGATACTACACTTAAAATCAGGCTGCTGAGATTTTTTGAAGTGATTTTATTTTTTCCTCTTCAGCAAATATTCCGGTTGTAGCTTAAGTCAACTCACTTTATCAACACCTATTTTTTCTAGCTTATTTAGTGTGCCTGGGTTTCAGAGTTTCAATTTAATATTGCTAACAGTCTTAGTAAAAACCCCAGGATTAGCAGTGTATTTGAACACCTGCAAAGTTCATTTAATGACTGGAATAGCAAATGTTGCAAAATTCAAAATATATTTAACATATTTGTAGTTTGAATGTTAACCACAGCTACTTAATGCTGTTCAAGAGGCTTGGAATGTACATGTTTTATACATCCCAAGGAATAGCTATGATTGATGTAGTTTCATGTCAACTGTTTGATTTGCTGAAAGACGGAACCAAAAATACAGCAGAAGGGGGCAAGTCTGGGAAGAGCTGCCAGGCCAGCAAACCTGTTTATTAAAAGAAAAAAAGCTATCCAAGTTTGGCACACTTCTGAATTTTCATTGAATTCAATAAGCAATTGGGGTGGGAGGGAGACAAAAAAAAAAAAAAAAGAAGATAAAAAGAAAAAACTAATAAAAGTAGACAAAAAAAGAGAAAACAGTTTATTATTTTGCTGATTACATTCATACTGATGATTTGTCCTATCATTCAGCCATATAGAAGTGTAACAGATGCCTCATACACAGCTATGAATATTTGATGTACAAGTATTTTACTATCCTTCCACAGCCAGATTTTTCAATGGATCATTCACAAATGTTTCAGAGAAACACACTTTTCTATGGTTGTTGGCACTGACAATATAATTTTCCATACCAGACTCAATGATTAAGCCATATACACTACATTCACTTTTCTTTTTCATTCTGAGGAACTGGTTTTCCTCATATTTATACTAGCTGTGACTACTACAGCTCAAAAGATTTTACTTGAGTTACTTCTGATTTATTTGGAGAAGAGAAATAAAGCCTATTAAACATTTCTTTTCAATTTTGGTAGATACAAAGTATTTTTGTCCAGTTTTCAGTCAGCTCCAGTTCTAACTAAAGCCATCACCATGCACAAATTCTTTAACATTTATTTTTATAAGAACTTTTGGTCTTCATCTGTTAATAGGTACAAGAGTAACAGGCAGAGATGTAAACATGCAAATGATGCAAAGTAAACACACGCTGTACCTCTTTGTCTTTAGTTTTACAGGAGCTACTTCCTAAATTCTTTGCTAATTAACAAATTTCATAGACATTTAGAGTAATTTGCTGACAACCAGAGTATCTGTCTTGCATTCCTAGATTTCAATTGCCCATCTAGAGTAAAAAAAATATTATAGAGCTTTAAAAACAATCTACAATATCTATTCACTCACACCTTTTAGGTCATATTTATCTTGAGCAAACTGTTGAACAAGCATAAGCTGAAAAGAGAGTAACATTCACATGCCTTAGTCTAGAATTTCTGTGTGTCCAGTGCAAATTATCAACTCATCACTTAGAAGAAGCATGCATGAACAAAGATTAATGTGGACAGTAGAAAGACTGAAATACGTTGTGGTGTGATCTTGATCACTTAACATATCTCTACTATGGGGGGCATTTTATGGGGAATTGTAAATTTGGTGTCTCTTCAGTCTAAGTAACATGTGCGATAAAAAACTTCATCTCTTTCTATGAATCAGAATCCTGTGTCCCATTTTAATGAACATGGGTCTGATCTAGGCATCTTCATTCATTCTTATGAATTATTACTTATTTTTTTAACTAGAGCTGCTCAATATATTGGGAAAGTCAGTCACACTGAAAAGACATCTCAAAATTCAGCATGCCAGGAGCTTAGTAACACAGGTGGGTTACCACCACACTCCATTCACTGGTTTCCCTGTGGAATACAATGTCCAGATCAATGTTACTATTCTGATTCTCAAATCCCAGTATGAATTTGGCTACAAATAGGTGGCAAATCAACAGTTCCCTTGAGAACAGGTCTTCCCACCAACAGCTATGTTTTTCTGGAAGAATTAAATTGTGCACATTCCAGAGAAGTGTTTGAATACAAACACTAGGGGAAAAAAAAAAGGACCATTCAGAACAAAATCCAAAAAATAACTGTGTGATGTAGTTTTGCTCAGTAAAATCTGGATCGCACTAAGCATTGAAGAATTTGGCTTGAAGTATTGAAAAATATAGCCAAAACTGTTTAAAAGTAAGTCTACAGCTTTACCTCAAGCATGCCACTCAAGTATGTGTTTAATTACTTTTTCAGGATCTTTTTTTGCCAGCATCTTGAATAATGAAGCTATCTTATTTTATATACCTAGATATATACAAATTCCAAACACACCTATCTAATGCATAGAACAGTCAAGCCTTTTGGGGAGGACAAAAAAGGGATATACATAATAATTATATTTTTTGTTTCTATTTTAATATACTTTGGAGGCGGTTGGATAGTGATATATTTTATTTACTTTTTATTTATAAAGTTTATAGAAATTTTCTTCTGTGTAATAAGGTAATTTAGTAATATGTTGTTAATGGTTTTCTAATTTTTCACAACAGGAATATATTGAAAATTGATACTTGCTATATGCTGATGTAAGGTCGTGTACGTGTACATGTGTGAAAATTTCCTTTATATTAATTAGTAAAGTATATTCTTAGTAAAGAAATAAGTAATAAAGCATAAGTGGTACATTAATAATTATTGAAACAAAACTGTTTAAATTCCTGTCTAAAACAAAATACTTTCACTATTTATGCTTCCTCTGTCTAAGCTACAGCATGCTGCTTAAGTAGAGCTTTTGTTGCCTTTACTCATAGCAATGACACTTATGGAATCTGTCTTTTTTGGCCCTAAGTATGATACACATGTCTAAAAGACCAAGGGAATAATTTATAGCTGCAAGATACTCTTTGCAATTTAGCTCAAAATCAGGTATATGTCTATTAAATTATATGCTAACTGTAATCAGGTTATTCCCTCACTTTTGAGGGCTTAAGTGCATTAGTGAACATTTTTGCATGTAATTGTCTTATTTTATTTTGAAGTTCAGTCTTTGAAGCTCTTTTGGACTGAATCACGCCACCAGCCCTCTTCCAGATAAAAACGTGCAAGTTCCACAGTCTGGAACTAATTGTCCAGACACCATCTGGAGGTCCTATTCCTTAGTAGAAGCTGCTGTAATCCTGTGGCTTTCAGAACAGAAGTGGCATTTTACTATATCCTTAAGCTCTCAAAATATTAAAAAAAAAAGTTTCAAAATATTTCCAAATATATCTGCCAGCTTGGGAAGCTCACCATGCCTTAGAAACACTTACATTCCCATATGCATTACAGCCTGTTTCAGGTAAATACTGTCCAAAATGAGAAGCTGGCCAGGGCATTGGATAGACATACTGAGATGCGAGCAGTGTAGGTGAAATCTCCTGAGTTCAAGTGAATAGTTGTTCCAGGGAATTGCTTCTTTCAACCTAGAATATTTAGCACATCTTTTTTTTTGGACAAAATATGGAAGTTCTGTGGGTAGCTGATCCTCCCACAAGAAAGTAGTCCTAATTACGTCCCACCTTCCAGTATATGAGGAACCCCCTCAGAATGGTGCTGTTCTCTAAATCCTGGACTTCCCTTTCATTCAACAGGCTATTAATTTTTCTGCAAGAAAACCCCTTATGGAAATGGGTTTGGCCACTAACAAATACTTTGTATGACACTGTTTCAGCTACTTAAGGATTATGATGAGAAAGCAGCTAAGGATAATTAGCAGAAAAATTATGTAGAAAAATCAGGACCTCAGGATTTCTTACATTATGTTTTGAGTTCAGGAAGTCACTGCTTTGGAGAGAAAAGTATTGGAGCCAGGAAAGGATGGTCTTTTCTGCCCAGCACCCCAGTTGCTTATAACAATTTGGAGTTTTTCTAAGGATTACCTTGGTCCTGGTTAAACTCACAGAGTGCTTATTATTTCTGAGTGGAACATTTAAACCTCAAGCCAGTGCCCACTAAAACCAACTAAAGGCTTTACATTTTCTTTGAGGGGTTTTTGACTAGACACTCAATGGTCAGAGGAAAACTTTTTTCTTCCGTACCCTCTACTCAAATTTCAAATTTGAATGCTTAAACTTGCTCAACCGAAAATCTGTTTTATCCAGAATAAAGCTACATATTGCAGCTCAGTGAGGAGTAATTCCAGTTCAAAATACAATCTATAGCCATTCACTGGTTGGTCAGTCTGGATGGGGAAAAAATTGCACAAGTGCTATTCTAATACATATTTCTCATACACAAAAATGTCCAAATCATTTGCAAATACACATACATCATGTCCAAATCATCAGATTTTCAGAAAGTCAGAATGGAACACCGCAGTCTAAAAAGTGAATTTCTAGCAAATTTTGTCCATGGCAAAATTGAGATTTATAATGGAAATAATTTTGTAAGTAACAATAGCAGCAGCTGTTACTTATGTTGCTCCCCTAATAATAAAATCCTTTAGGAGTAGTTAACTATGGTCAAACATGAAAATGTTTCAGCCAAAAAAAAAAAAATCTTGTTTTACTGAGAATCCCTTTACCTCCAACTGATTTTGTATAATTAAATCTAGCCACAATTAAATGTCTTAGAAGTGTTTTCAGTTGTTTATTTAAACTTTTTACTTTTTCATTTGTTCCCTCTACATGCTATCAGGCGAAACACTGCTCTCGGTCACGAAGTTTTGAATCCAGAATTACTGTATAAACATCAGCCACATGAAAGCCAGCTCCAGAGACTAGAGAAATCTCTCCAAGAGGTTATTTTGACATTTAACACTGATCTTCAACAAGACTTATCTTTTTTGTTATTGCTTAGTCATTTATGAACAGATTTACTACCACTATCACATTGACAGTAGTCACTGTTCCTTTAACCATATCACAATGTTTTCATTTTGATAAAATTTCTCTTCTTTACCCAAGGCCCATCTATGTTTTTGTGGCAGCCAGCTTTCTTTTCCCACTTTCTCCCAGCAATTCATCCTGTTCAACAGGAGCCACAGCCCCACCTGTAGGTTCATCTGGACTGAAGATATGTCTAAAACTCCACATAGAAAGGAAGTGAATTTGAATTCTCCAAGTATTTTAAAATTATTCTTGAGATAAATGACATTCAAATGAAACACTGAAAGATTAACTAACTAAATAAATTTTCCTAAAAGAAGCTTTGAAGAAGTTTGTAACAGGTACCAGACTGGCACAATTTGATCCATGTTAATATTGCTCATTAGCTCCCTAAATCTTCTGACCAGGTAGTAACATAATGTTATAATCATTAAGTGAGTATTACTATTTTTATCAGCAATATGATTAACTACTCTGGAAAATTCACTGTTGTCCTGTGAATGAAATTATTAAGATTTACTCTTTTTTATGATCCTAGTGAGTGCAACACATTAAAAAGAAAAGGAAGTCTGTCACTCATCAGACTTTCTAGATGTAAAAGTAAGTAGTCGACTTCCATTTGTAGCTTCTTAGAAGGTAGAAGCAATCTTAATTAACATAGGTCTAGCTGGAGCAATTCAGGCATTTCTTTCTTTCCCTTCCTTCCTTCCTTCCTTCCTTCCTTCCTTCCTTCCTTCCTTCCTTCCTTCCTTCCTTCCTTCCTTCCTTCCCTCCCCTCTCTATTTCTTTCTCTTGTTCTTCCTTCCTTTCTTTCTCTTTTTCTCTCTTTCACTCTCTTATCTTTTCCTTCCTTCATTCATTCTTTTGCCTTTTTTCCTTCATTTATTCTTATACTCTCTCTTTCTCTCTCTCTTTCTCTTTTCCTACTTTCCTCTCTTCTTCATGTCTTTCTTTCTCCTTTCCCTTTCTCTTTTCCTTCCCCTTCCCTTTCCCTTTTTTCTTTACAAAGCAGAAAAATGTCTGGGATTTCTTTCCAGTGGTATATTCAAGGGGAAAGGCAGGTTAAGAGTTTAGCATTTGTGCTGTGAGCAATAAAAATTTACTCACGTATATGGCCTGAAGGTTTGGAACAGTTCGTATTTACTCATTATTTCATTTCTACCAGCACTCACACTTTTTCATTAAACATTTTCAGCTTACTTTTTCATCTTTGCTGATGCATGACTCCTGTGCTCTCCATTCCTTGGGAATGCTAAAGGACTTGTTTAATGGCTAACAACTGCAACGTTTCTCGTTTTTCTGTTGTGAGCTTGGACAAAGTGAAACATTCAGAAATAAAGATTTTATCTCTGCTCATTTGGATTTAACTTAAGTATTTGCTTAAGAAAGAGATCCTTGTTCCCATGATGTTTTTGAGATTCACTAATCGCACTGGTTTCCCGGTCCTTCAAAGAAAACAAGGTAAAAAATGGGACCTCAAAAGCAATTATTCCTATATAAAAATCAGATAGGACTCTGACACCTTTAAGGGGATTATTTTATAGGAGGAGGAGTATTTCAGTGGGACCATGAATTTAGCTGGACAGTGTTTGGCAAAGCATTGACTGCTTCCTTCTATTCAAACTTTTTTCAAAGTAAGCTGGACCACAAGACTAATAGAACAAGGACTTACTCAAAATGCACATTCTGTTTTATGATTTTCTATTTAACTCTTCCTCCTAAATGCACAGTATGTTCTTTCACCTTACTGAGCATGGTACAAAGCCGTGTGGACCACACAGGGAATGCTGTCTGGGAGCTCACTGCTTAGTTCCCAGAGCTCAGCTATGTTGTCTGTGAGTACTCTGCAGCACGTGCAATAGTTTTATGAGCTTACATTCATGCCCTGTGCCCTCCATTGAGACTATGTATGGCAATCTGAGGTAGTGGACACCAAGTCTGCATTACCATCACATTTTTTCAGACCAGATATGGTTAAAACCAAGGTACAGCAGAGGTTAAATAGCATCTAGCAGGGTAAGCTAAGCCTGATAAACGAGACAGCATTAACACAGTTTCAAGTACAACTTCCAGAAGCATTTATCAAAAGTTGCCGAAATCCTGAAGAAGTAAATCAAATTGAAAATTGCCTGTTCTGTTGTGCTTCATTACGGACAAAACCTCCAATGGACTTTGTTCATTACGCCACAAAGGTTCATTATTTTTGCAGTGCACTGGGCATGCATTTTCTTAACCAAGAACTTATTTTTTAGTCTCAGCATTTCCATTTTGACATTAGAAAAATATACAACCAAAATCTATAAGACTTTGATTAAATGTTGATACAGCTGATTCCAACACAGGCAAAGCCAGTGACCATACATGGAATCTAAACAACAGCTAGTAATTACAGTGTCAAAGGCATGTATACACTGTGTGTTATGTTTCATTGTCTGGCATGCAAATATAGACTTGGTTTCCTTTGCACTATTTCCAAAGTATAAAGAAAGCTAACCAGAGAGTTCTGTTTCGTTTACACAAAAGAACAAGGTTCAATCATGTTTGATAAGTTGCAAATTACTGGTAATACCACAAGTGTTGTTACAGCTGCTAAGAGTGGTCAGGAGGATGTACAAAATACAGCAACGGCATGAATCAAAAGGAAAAGTCTAAACAGTTTTGAATGATAGTGTATAATAGTTCTAAGTTTAACTTGGTGCAAGAGCTTGTCAGCAGCATCTTGGGCAGTGGTGAGATACGAGAAGAAAGTTGCCACGTATATATTCAGTATTCTGTGCTTGAGCAGACTCTTCAATGACTATGCTCCTAAGAGGGGCAGTGGGTGCAAAAGGGAAAAAATAAAAGAAATAGGAGACCCTTGCACTTCTTCATTAAATGCATTTCTAAAGTTTTCAGCTTAGCAATTTGCCTGTGGAGATTTTCACAGCTGAGTACCTACTTTTCATTGCATTTTTAAATATGGTACATTTGTCAAGTCCTTTGGGTGGAACCCATCTGTTTTCTTCAGAACGTGGATGTCAAAAGCCTCACTTGGGATGGAACAAGTCTCCGAAAAGGGGCATGATTTAGGAGGCTGTGTAAAAAGTACATGCAATATGAGTCCAAGATTTGCCCTTTCTAAATCTTCTCATTCTTGACACAGCAGATGAAGTTCCCTTGCATAGAGAAACCTGAACTAGCATCTTGCTCTATTCTGTAGTTGACTTTCCAGGAAAAGTGCTCTGGGAATAAAGTCACTGAAATCTGAAAGTCCCTTTGGGAATGCTTCTAATCATGAGACAGAAGACCTGCTGCTCTGTTGGTCAGTACCCATCTCATTTCAGACTTGATTAGCCTTCTCATTTGTGATTACATGGGCTCCTCTTTTGAAATATTGGAAGGCTATTGGAAGTAAGTACTCACCAGGGCCATACTTAACTATAAAAAAGGAACCAGAAGCAGAATCCTAGACATGGATCTTCCTAGCTATGCTGTTCTTTAATGGTGGTGGTTTTGTTTATTCACTTTATATTTGCATAATTTCTTAGTAGGTTTAAGTAGTATTTTGTATTTGCTAAAATTTAAAATAATATTAAATTATCCATAAAGAAAAATAGAGACCTGTCTGGCTCCAGTTTTTATAACAGAAAAACAAACTATTCCAGAAAAACTACGTATCAGTAAAAACAATGCAAATAAATGTTCTGCAGGTACTGTGAAAATATTCCCAAACTGCTGCATAGTGTTCAGCTTTCAATGATAACCAAGGGGAACATTCATGGACCTGTGTTTTGTTCATATCTGGAAGCATATATGAGGGAAGGAAGGAAGGAAGGAAGGAAGGAAGGAAGGAAGGAAGGAAGGAAGGAAGGAAGGAAGGAAGGAAGGAAGGAAGGAAGGAAGGAAGGAATTCTGAAAAGTAGCACTAAGAAAAGTCTGTGTTTGCATCAAAATGAGCATAGAGTTTCTTTGGGCTCTGCTAATTAGAATCAGGAGAATAAAAGGAAATAATTGGTTTTTATGAGGAAAAGAGTGACAAACTTTCCTTATTACAGAAATAAAATTAGAAGACTGAAAAGCATAACAACTAGAGAATGAATAACTGAAAAGCAATCTAACTCCACATTTATCTTTAATATCTCATGATTTTTAAATCTATCTCAGTACTGGGGGGAAGGGAGGGGACACTGTTTGTTTACAAACATGAGATGTCGGTAACCCTGTGAATGCATCCCAGGAGTGCTGGGTATCATCATCAGATGACTGTGATACCCTTAAACCTCCAAGTAATTACAATGCACAGGACTCTGCATTTTTAAACAAGCTGCTGTTCCTGTAGTCCTGCTTCTTCAGTCAGGATGTGCTCCACAACTGGAACAGCTTGCACTGGGTTAGCCCCCTGGGAAAGTTCTAATTTACAAAACCCTGTTTAGAAAAATCAAATCTATTTAAAGGCATTACATTATAAACATAAACTCCCTAATGAGCTGTAGTGAAATGGCTCTAGGCTATAACTTGTGAAGTTCAAATGATTTAGCTGTTTTCTGCCATGTATTATTTTCATTTAATCTGCATCACAAGGACTGTAAAGAGTCCAGCTGTTCAAAGTGAGTCTTAAAGATTCGTGCCAAATGTAAAGGCTTGTCCAGTTGTTCCCTTCTTTACTGTGATCGGTTAAAGACTTATTAACTGATAGATCAAATGTTTCCTAAGTTAAAAAAAAAAAAAAAGGAAGTAAACTTTTCTAATAGAAATGTAGATGCTAAGAAAGACTGCATTTAAAAGATAGGCAATTAGAAGTCACAGGATCACTAGGAAGGAAAGAAGAAAGGAAAGAGGAAAGGAAGGAAAAAGAAATCCACCAAACATTCACACGCCTTTGCCCTGGTGCAGCAGAACAGTCTGTGCTTTCATGTTCAGGTCTTTGGCCTTTGGGACCAAGGGTGTACCCTGAGGATGTGGTTAGCCTCTCTTCTGCCTGCTTTACCATCTGCTAGCTGCGGTGCAGTTTCTTCTCACCTACACCTGCATGAAAGGCGGTACAGTCTCTTTGTATGGCAATTAACTTCTACTGTGTTGACCTCTTTCTAGGACATAATTGAGAAATCCCATTGGTCATCTTTGTTTAGAAGCAGATCTAGAGGAAGTGATGGAGGACACACAGATACTCCTAGAAGAAGTGCAGCGACAGATGGAGAATGGACTAATGACTAATAGGCATTTCCTACCATTCTTTCAGAGACCATTCTTCCGTTAAATGCAGGCCTTGGTTTGCCTCAGGTTAGCTTTAAGCAATGGAAATATCCACTTTTGAGAGATTTATTACCTAATTCTGTAATAAAAAGGTAGACTATAACATCAACACTCTTTACCATTGATTACCTGCTCTTTTCAACATTTATTTTCAGCATCCTGAAAATGCAAATCTGTACCTGTTACAGGATTTGGGATTTTGGTCTGGTCAAAATCACTTGACATATTTAAACATTAAAAAATAATATTCTGAAGTGTGTAAATGTTAAACCCACAACTTCCATGTAGTAATGGAGAATAAATATAGCAAACCTGGTCTGTTTAATAAACGAAATGGTATAATGTTAACTGGAAGAGGTGGATTACATTAATTTAACTGCTTCCTATTTTAAGTAATTATTACAAAAATATTGTATGCTGGTGGGTTTTAGAGTGCCTTTATCAAAAACAAATATAAGGACAGAATTTTTATTTTTTATTTTAACTTCTTATTAAAGAAAGATTTTGTTTGTGCAAATATTTCCTCTTCTTACAATGTGGCATTGTACTCGAACTGGTAACACAACTTCAGTTGGTAAACTTTGGAAGAAGATGGATCAATTAAAGAAGTGTTGCGGTAAAAATTGTGGTTCCGTTTTTCAGCTCAATAGAAAACCTTGTAACAGGGCCCCATGGTGAAAGCAAATATAACCATACTGGCATTTAAACTGCATAAGGATTGTTTTATGTTGCTAGGGTAGTGTAAGATGATGACCCATGAATGAAGATCCAGTCCAACATACACTGCAGTACATATTCTTTACAAAAGAAACTAACTCATTTTCCTCATCTTCACCTATTTTCTTTGGTTGTTTGCCTACAATTTCATCACGCAGCAGGCATATGTAAAAGCTATTCAGTTTTGGTGACAAAGCCCAGTCCTGAACAGACTATAAATATAAATGAGTTTGGTGGCCCCATCACAACCCTGGAAGGGGGGGAAAAAAGGGGAATTAACCACAAAACCACTACAGAGCTCAACAAAATCTAGTTCTGCTTTTGAGACTGTCAGACATATTACATATCAGTACTGATTTGAGGGCCAGATTGTTGGCTATAGCTCAGGAGCACTTAGTGCCATTTCAGTTGCAGGGCACAAAGGCGTCTTTAAGACAAGTTTGCACTCCTTCTCCAGTAATACTTAGGAGATGCTTCTCCAAATTTCCCTCTTGGCATAATTTAAAATATTCTGAGAGGTCGATGGCTCTAGGAAGACGAGCCAGAGCCCAAGGATGAGTTGTATATGAGAAAACCCAAGGCACACTCTATCCTTCAGTTGTAAAGGGTAACTTTAAAACCACTTTATTACATCCTGAATATAGTAGCACTGTAGCATTTGGAACAATTTCTTTCATAATGATTTTAAAATTGAGGACTATCCATTCCTTCAGTGATTTGCCAAGCAGGAATTAGCATAGCTCTGCAGAGACAGAGAAGCACAAAGGTACCTCAGTGTGTCTGAGATTAAGACTAGAGGTCTAGACTATAAGGGGGTTGGGTACTGCATCATTCTCCTTCCAGTGTGATTAACTTCTTGCTTTCAAGAGGACTATATTCAATTTACCAAGGCAAAATTAGACTGTATACTTCACTGCAGTGTTGCACCAAGATGCACAAGCTCAATTTTAATGAGCTTGCCTGGGTACACAAACATAACTTGTTGTCCCTTAATTATTAGATCTGGCTTTTCCTGCATAAAATTAGCCCATGCAGTGTTCAACTGCTACTAGTATTTGAGCCAGCTCTGGTATAATGTAATATACATCTTAGATTATAAGAGCTTCTGCGACCTTCTTCCAGCTGATGTAAATCTATATAGTTCCATTGAGGTAAATTAATAATTGAAACCGTTAGCTCATGAGTTGAGCTACAGTGCTTTGACCAGGCAATCAGTCTTTATTTCTATTTATTTGGTTAGAATCAGGCAGTGCTAATGAGATTATAGCCTGGGGATTAGGAAATGCCTTTTCAGAAAGGTATGCTGAACTGAAGAGAGTCAACTGACATACTAACCATACACAATGTCGGTGAAACATGCTGACTAATTTCATCAGATTAATGAACTGCGGACCACTCAGCATGTGCTCCAGATAACATTGTACAATAGCATTGACCATAGAGGAAACAGTACATCTAAAACAACAAAACGAGGAGTTGGTCTCTAATTTGTGGTGTTGTGCAGTTATGGACACATTCATACTTTTCTCAAATGCATACTTACAAACAAAAGTTAATGGCAGTTTTTTCGTTATCGCTTCACGTAAATACACAATCAGTTGTTTCTTTTTCCTCTAACTGGACAAATTTAACTTCATCTTCCCAGGAAAAAGATGTCTGGTATGCTTTTTTTCATCTCCCATCTGGTCTGTTTTTTGGAATACAACTTCCTGGACTTTGGAATGTATTGCTTGCTCTACTGTTGTCACTGGATACAAATTGCAGTTAGAGAATCCATCCTCTGGGTGTTTATCCAGTTACACAGATCAGAAGTGACTGATAATTATGAGATAAGAAAACTCAAGATTCCATGTTACTCTTCTCTTTTACAAATAGTTTGGGAAATAGCAAGAATGGAGATTTTGAATCTTCATTCAGATAAATACTGGAAGTAGAAAATTAGGATCAAAGAGTCTGTAGGTGAGCTGTATCAGCTTATAGTAGTTGAGAAGTTTGCTTCTGAGTTCCTGATGTCTACCAGTCACAGGTAGCAATGAGTATGTACTTCCAGTACTTCATAAAAAGGATAGCAAACTCAATAGCATTTAGCATGACAAATATAAGAAATGAATTTCTAAGAAGCAACATACCAGGATAATGATCAGTGCCATGTTTCCCATGGGGAAAAGGTGAAGTTCAAATAAGGCCACACTATATGATGTAATCAAGTGAAGCTAAAGATAAAATAGCTTCTTCCTCCCCCTTATATTAGGTCTGACTGAAGTGAAACATTTTTGAACTATTGCAATGGTCAACATGATTTTCACCCTCTAGAAAGCACTATGGGAGAGCCACTATACTGCAGCTGCATGACTTCAGAAGCACTGTGGCTTAAGGAGTTATTTCATTACCCTTTAACTGCTACGATGACTTAAGTAATCTACTGGCTCTGTCCTGTTGGCCCTCTCAGTTTAGTCTATCATTGTATTTCCAGCAGTTTCCATGCAACCTGTGCTTCCTCATCATCTACAGTGGACCCCTCCTTGCTGCAAGGTGCTTGCTGCGTGTACATATGCATCCTGAACCATCCTGGCATTTACGTCTGTGATTCACTCGCTCACTTGTTACCATCATCAGCACAGTCTTTGCTTTGTGCAGCAGTTGATGAAATAGCCCTCAGCTACAACCTATCTGTACTTCACATAGTAAGTTTTGTAAGTGTGCAAGAGACAGGGCATGTGTTAATCTTACAAGTCTCTTTGGTGGTTCTAGCACTTTTTAGGACTGATAAACACTGCCTTATACCCTGTCAAAACACTACTTGTGTTTTGAGCTTCTTGAATCTTGTGGCCAGTTTCATAGTGTTAATATTCCCTGAAATACAAATGCCAAACTAACAGCTGCTGAGTTAAGACAGGAATAACTTGCTAGTGAGACAGAGTAAGGATTATAAAATGTAGGAGAAAATGTATTCACTGTTAAATAATGTATTTTATTTTTGAAGGGCTAAGTTTATAAAGGATTTCTGATATGGGACCACCAAGCTCATTTATGTCCATTCAGTAGACAATGTGCATCAGGAAGCAGAAATAATTTTAAAAGACAATATCTACCAGATGTGCGTTCCATGTGTGGCAGGATGATCCCAAAGACCTGAAGGTAAAAGAGCTGCAATTCTTCTGCTGTAAAAGTGCCTTTGCTGCTGGCACAAGGACCACCTTCAGTTAACCCTTAAAACAGCTCTACTGACCATGTTCACCCGCAGCAAGGAAGGCTTCAAGCCTCCATCCATCCCAGCTACTTCTGAGGTGCCAATACTGAACCAAGTAAAACTTCAGGCTTCTTCTTGCCCAAGTTCCCCAGTACTGCAGTCTCTCTTTCTCTTTCTGCATACAGAGAAGAGCTGACCAGCTCTGTGTTTCTGCCCCAGCAGGAAGCCAGAGCTTTATGGCAAGCACTGTCTGGCACAAAGGAGAGGTAGCTTTGTCCATCCAGGCTCCTTCATGTGAACCTTGCCAGGACAGGGCAACCTTCAAAACATGGCACCATATTTACTACAGTTTTTAGATTCTTTACATTCTACCAGGACAATGTGAAGAGGCCATAGCTCAGATTCATGAAAAATAAATTACTTTTGCTTGTGTCCTGAAATTCTAGTGTTCTCTACCTTCGTTAGCCAAAATACAGAAGCTGGTGATTTTGCATCCTACCTTACCCCTGTGAGACACAGATGCCCTTGCAGGCCTTGACCCTGGAAGGTGCATGCTGCAGGAAAGGGATGGAAAAGAGGCAGCCAATAGACCAGATGTAGGCTACATCAAGGTACTGGGGTGGGCTTACTCCAGGGAAGCAGATGTAGTGCTGCCTGCCAAGATGCTTGCAGCAGAGAGCTGATTTCAAAGACTACTGCCTCTATTCTTCAATAAGACTTTCTCAAAGGAGTTTTGAAAATAAATTAGAAACACGATACTGCAGTATTCAGAGCTGGTGTAAACCTTCAGTGTCAGCTGATTTTGCTGAATGCATAGTGAAAGAAAAAAAGAAAAAAGGACTTGATAGTTAACATCTACTGAAAAATAAATCTTTGACAGGTAATCTGAGCCAGTGTAACTTTACTCAGC
>NW_010326313.1:33458-38643 GCF_000700745.2 Antrostomus carolinensis
TCTTTCAAAATCTGATAATGTTTAGGAAATAAACAGCTCAATCAACAGCCTCAAAAAAGTTGAGGCAATTTCCTTTCCTGAGATGACATTGGGCAGAGCCACACAAAGTGCTGCAGTTGTGAAAAGACATCCCTTAGGACTTCCCCATGCTCTGATCACTCTTAGAGAAACACATTTCATGGAGACCATGAATGGGCATGTGTAGTGCATGTCTCCTCCACATACAGTTAGTTGTTTGGCATCTGCATGATTGAACTAAAGGCTTTGACTTAATCCCTGAATTTTTACATGAGATGAGATATTTACCCTGTTGGGAATTTCATGCTTTAATCCATTACTTCTAATGAGTTAACTCAATTGTAAATGATATGATATAAATGATGATTGCAGTTAATGGAAGTCAGTATCCTTTACTACTATATGAATCAGCAATGAAGGAGTCAGAAGGGATTCTGGTTCTGATTAAGCTCTGATTTTGGCCAAAAGCTTTCAGTAATTTTTGCTTCTTTTTTTTTTTTTTTTGTTTTTTTAATTTGAATTCTAGCCAGCACCTGTTATCTAACAAAAGAGACTAAAACCACATTCTGAAACTCTTTAATCAGCAAATAAAGTAGCAAAAAGACATGAAGTCCTGAAATTGCTCTCCAATCAGAATATCTGTTACTAGGAAAGTAGAACTATTTGCTCTTGCCTCAGGCTCAGGAGGAAGAGGAAACTTTCTGGTCTTGTCTTTTTCCTGGGCATGGCTGTGATCAAAGAAAGAAGATAGTCAGTTTTCCCGAGTCCTTCTGAAAGAATAAAGATGTCTGGTTTTAGAAATATGGTTTAAGTTTTACCTTACATATTAACCAGGGCAGATCAGAATTTAGGACTGTAAATTTTCAGTAAAGGAAACAGCATGAAGCAGAGTAAAGAGAACAGGATAAAAGACCACCATTCTGTTCTCCGGTGTCATTTAAAAGTTTGGGTTTTTTTCCACATCCTTGTTTTGCCTTGAGTGTTTGTAAAAAGCATTCAAACAGTGGATTTAATCTCTATGTTTCTAGATTTTATTGGGTGAATCCTGGCCTGATGGTTAGAGGAACTGAAAGGTTACTGGAATTGAAAGTGCAAATTTCCATTCCTCTTTGTCCTGTTATTAAAAGTGAAGAGTTGGATAGCAGGAAAACAACCCCCTTGCTATGTTGTAGCAAGTGATTCCTAAAACAAAATGTAACTTCTTTGCATAGGAAAATGGAAAGACATCTTTGAGGTTGCATTTCTCTAGATAGAATTATGTTTATGACCTAAAAATCCTTATATACAGATTCTGAGGCTTATCAGATGATAAAGAATAACACAATCTCTATTACCCTATGCTACATATGTGAAGGAGAAATTTCAAAGCCAGAATAATATAAGATTATATACTGCAAGCCATTAAACAGGGCCTTTTGGCATGCAATTTCAGATGAACTAATGGCATCCAACAGCCAGAGGGGAAGGAAAATAAATACTAAAGGGTTCATTACAATAAAGAAGGATGCAGAGATATTTGTTACTCTACCAGGTCTAGTGAAAGCCTACAATATATCTCTGCACAATTGTTCTCAGGATGTTTTGTTATTTTGTTTGATAAATCCCGGGTGCTGTTCAGACACAGAGGCTTTATAGAGGGGAGCCTGCAAGCAGATAGATAATCACAACACAAATTCAGCTTTGACTTCACGTATGCTGTGCTCTATGGTATTTACAATAGCAGCAATCTGTTTTCATGACAGCATGTTTTTGTAAATCCAGAGAGATAAACTTTCTCAGCTATTTATAAATCAGATGCTTACATTGTGATCTCCTGCCAGTAACTCTGATCGCTGTTGAACTTTGCTGTGTTCAGTTTAAGAAATCTGTTTGTTACTGTAGTGCCAAAGGTGAGAAAAATATACTGGCATCCTGTAGAGAAGATGCAATCGCTCTTTGTGGCTGGAACAGTGATGTCCTGCCACTGTCAGGGTAAGGCGAAGTCAAACACGTTAGTCTGAACACAGCTAGGAGCCAACACTCACAAATTCTGTGTCAGGTATACCACTAACTTGCTGTGTGGTCTTGGAGGAGAGTTTTGCCTTGATAAAATGAAATTAATATTACCTCTCCCCTCTTCAAGAGTCTGATGATCCCCTATTGCATAATATATGTACTTAAGAGCATTGTAATTAGTGTTTTTTTCTGTTTTCTTAATTATTTTTTGCTACTTATTGTACAATTATTAGAATTATTAACAGGAAACAAGATGGGTTTCAGAGCCCCCAGGAAACATGTCACAACAAAAGATTAAAAGTGACTTCTTTGCTCTTTAGAGTACCCTTGATTTTGAAGGCACCCAACAATTTGCTGTGCTCTTCTCAAGGTAGAAAATGCATGCTTGGCACAAGTGCATAATTTGTAATGAATCCTTTCTATGTTAAATAACATTTTATTTTAATTCCCATAACTTGTCTGTGCAAGCAGATCATAGATATCCTAACGGGGCTGTTGAGAGCTTTTTGCTGAGCAATTTACACCATTCTTGGGCTGTTTTTCATTTCTGGGCAGTACATTTCAAACCCTTTAAACAAAAGCTTCAATACCTTTTGGCATGTGTTCATAAGAATATAAGATCAACCATATTTCATGAGGCTACAGGTCCATTTAGTTCAGTAGCCAGTTTTTCACACTAGCCAAAAGTGGATAATCAGTAAAGCACATAAGAGGAGAGAAAGTATATTCGTCAGGATCTGCTCACAGCTTCCAACAGTGGGTGGCTCCGGTACATACCTTTATGGATGACAGCCACTTCAGGAGTGATGCAAAACATATTTGGTATTTTTATCCAGACCACCCAGCGGTTATCGCATATAAAAGTGTATAGTAAAGTGTGAGAAAGACATGTGTAGCATTAAGCCATAAGGACAGTGTCTAGCCAGAAGCTAATAAGTACAGATTGTTACAATAACCCTTTTTCTTGTTAACTACCTGTAAAGTTTAACTCATCCTCCCTCCCCAAACACACATACACACACAGAGAGAGATTCTAACCTTCTGACTCTCTCTCTCTCTCTCTCTCTCTCTCATATTAACAGAAACAGATGTTGAAGCTTGAGAGTCTAAGAGAATAAATGTAGAAAACCCCTTCAGAAATACATACTACTATGGTCACAATGGAAATACGGTAGCCACAACAAAGAAAGAAGTTCTGTGTCTTCAATAACAGAGGGAGTGAGAGCGAAAACACAGGAACTAAATAACGCTCATAAGTCAGTACCTCAGACTACACACTAAGATTGCTTTAATAGCAGGTCGTAGCTGGATCAGTGCATGGACATAGGTAATGAGGAAGGATATAGCCAATTTTTTAAGTATTCCCATGTTTCAATAACTTATAACTTGTCTTTAAATATTGGCAGAGCTGAAACCGGGGCTGGGCCCTGACTTTTGCTAGTGCTCAGATTGCCATGAGGTGCTAGGCTGAGCGGAGTTCCAAGCACTGGAAATCTCCATTGTCCTTTGTGTTATGCTCAAATTGCTCAACAATCCCTGGGCACCCAACAGTCTTCTCAAAATCTTCCATCACCAACCCACACATATCATATCTTCACTTCAGATACAGAGAAAAAGGATCCTTCTTTCCCTCCAGAATACCCTTGCAGCTACTAAAAGACATAATGAACTGCTGCTCTTTGTACTTCTGTTTAATCTGCTGCTTGACTTCCAACTTTGACTGTCTGAAAGGAAGATCTTGCAAACATCTGCATTAATCTTTAAACCCATAACTTGTTTCTTGAACAGCATTCATCTTCTGACACTAAAAAAGAATGATTGTAATTAAAAAAAAAAAAAAAAAAAGATTGTGCCTTAGAAGATAATTTCCTATCAGGTATCTAAAGGTGAGAAGAAAGAGGGAGCAAGGGGTCCAGAATAAAGATACTGACATTTCTCTCTGTCAGTGAGAGACAACAGTGCCAACCTCATGTATAATTGTATCAATAAAGGTAGAGGATCTGTTAATGTAACTAGAGGATTGTGTAGGCACACAACTTCCCTTGACTTTGGTGCATGACAGAGTACTTGTTCTTTGGGTATGTATGGCTGGGCTCTTTACAGACCAGACTAAAAGCAGAGAGAAGACTTTACCTGAAAAAAACTTTGCTAAGATAGGCAAGGGAGAGGGAGTTTGCTAATAAACTTTTCCATTTCTTCGGAAATGGTACGGGGTGTTGTGGTACGGGGAGTTGTGTCTGGGTCTCTCTCTTTTCCATTTGCTGCCCAGGAATGCATACAGAAGTACAGAGAATTTTCTCTAGTGCTACATCTCTGATATGATGAAATTCAAGAGGCCTGATGTCCAGCACGAGTTCTGCTCTTGGCCTGATGGATGTCTCTGAATGAGCCTTTTAATTTCTCACTGCCTTAATTTTCCCATTTCTAACACGAGGACAGTAAGATACTATTTGCAAAGTTCTTTATACACACTTCTAACAGGAGAAGTAGATACTCTGAAGGTCACATGCACATGTCTGGTTCTTATGAACTAAATATTGCAAGAAATGCTGAAATTACGTGGTTTTAAGCAGCAGAATTAATTGATAGACTGCCTAAAATAATGATGAAGATGCAAAAAACCAAACAAAAAGTCCTTGCCCAAACAGAAAATTTTGTGTAATTTAAATAATATTTTCTCTAAATTTCGAAATTTTCTATTATGGTTTTCCACTGACATTGGCATAATGAATGTTATAAAAATATTCTGATTGGCATAGTTAATAAAGCATGAACTATGAAGCATGAAACATATTTTGGGGACAATCCATCTGTTAGTATTTCCAATTATGACACCAGAGCATACCAAAGAAATTAAAAATTACTGTAATCAGATCCTTCAAAATTTGTTAGACTTTTTAATGAACAGTTTAATGCGATATGAAATTGCCTTAAGTCTGAAAAGTTTTGAGAGGCATTGGATTACTTTAGCTCAATTAAACAATGATGAAACACTTTGAAGACTTTTCCCCTGTACTGAAATACCATCACTATGAACATATAATTATAAAATCTTAAATAGTGATTCTGAATCATAATACTGATATTTTTATTGACAATAACATTTGATTGTTCATAAATACATTGAAAAGTCATAAGCAGTTAGTCAAAACTGACTTATGTGCAAAATAAT
>NW_010326313.1:38681-43337 GCF_000700745.2 Antrostomus carolinensis
GACTACTCCAAAATCTTGTAAATATTCTTTGAACTACAAGTTTTAACTTTATTCACAGTGCCCGGGAAACCAGACCTGTGCTAGTGCCTTGTGTACTGGCATGGGATGAGCACAGGGTGCCCACCTGAGAGGGAGACACAACAGACTCTTCTAGTTACTACTTTTTCATCAAGGAACATACAGTGTTTCTCATTACCCAGGAGATTAGGATAACTTCTCTGTGAGAATACACACACTTATATGTAATTCTCTCCAAACATAAATGGCTGCTGCATTTCTGACAGTTCTGAATACATACCCCCATACTTCAAATGTGTATGCTTGCCCTCCTCTATGAGTCTGATTTAACAATGCCTACAAACCTTGAACTTCACTTAGTCTCCCAGTATGAAGTGGGTAGGCATGTATGTGTAATGTCATGAGACTGTCAAAGATTCCATTTCATTTAACAAAGTTTTATTTTCCAAAAGAGAAGAGAATGTATTGCATATCACTGATCAATCTGGGTACTGTCTAAGGAAAAATGAAATACTTCAAAACAGAAACATCAAAAGACTTTGAAACAAAAACAGTTTCTCCTAATATTGCATCCAGGGTATGTACTGACTTTGCAGAATCCCTACAATTAATTCTAAATGATGTAGAAAATGAGTAATCCCTGCCTAGAGACTACAACTAGTGCATGCAATCACTGGCTGGCTGTGAAATGTGCTGTAATATTATGCTTAGACATGTCCAGAAAATAGCCCACACCATTCCCAGCAATTTTAGTCATTTTTATTCTCTCTTTTTTCCACTTCTACCACTACTCCACTCCTATGCCTGTCCCCACACTATAGGGCTAGTCAATTCTCCGATTTCTCACTTTCTACAAAAAGCAGCCATGATGGTCAGCTACAACTCAGAGGTGTTTCCAATGGACTAACTATGCAAAGTTCTGTTGTGAAAATTTTGTGACAATACAAACAGGAATAGTATTCTTTCATTCAAAGGCCCTAGAATTATTTTAATATAAGTGCCTAGATTGCACGAGATTTTGCTTCAGTCTCTGATTATTTGAGAATTAAGTTCCCCACGCAACACCAACTGAAGCAATTAATCTGCAAATAATTCTATGTACTCTACTAACATCAAAAAAATCAACTCCTGTTAACCTCAGTGGGACTATTCACACACATAACCTTTTGAAGAATTAGAATTTGAAGTGTGTACTTCAAAACAGATGAAGGATCATGGGGCCACATGAATGACTATGTAAAATTCTTCTCATTAAAAATCTTAATAGTTGGCTGACTCAATGAATATTTTTCCACTCAGATAAGAAAACAGATACTATTGTAAGTTTTTCTCTAAACATAGAATCAAACATCAATATTCACTCATAAAAAACCTTACATTAACTATTCTGCTTGAAGTCAAGCTGACGTGAAAGTGTTGTACAGTAGAATATTGAACCATACTTTCCACACACCAAATTAGCAAAATTTGAATTCATTCACTTTATGGACTTCTGTTTGAAATCAGAGATTCCAAATAAAGATTTGCCCAGTTCTTCCAGGGACCCATATGCTGTGCAATCAGAGAAAACTTGGAGCAGGCCCTGTAAGGTGGTCAGCACTTCAGAATTTTAAATAAGATCAGTCAGATCAGCTTTGATGAGATCTAGCTTTAGCAAAATATTTTTAGTAGAAATAATTTTTTTTCTACAAAAATATTTTATGTTTGGAGAGATTCTTTGTCAGAAATGCTGGTTGGTTGTCAGCCAGGAGATAGAGAAATACACACAGCTGCCACACACATACTGTATAGCTGAAGATCTATGAAGAGTTGCTCTGTGCAGTGTACCCAGAAGAAAAAAGACTTCCATTTCCTGAATGAGGAGGAGGGAAGCCAAACAGCTGTGCCTTAAATGAGGTAGAGCAGATACTTGAACCTCTGTGCCCCACGTCCTGGGTTGATGACCTACCCCCTCAACTACAACATAAGAATACACAAGTTTGTTCTTGTAAAAAAGTTTAAAAGATCTTCTTTCTACCTTAGTGGAAAGAGAAAACAAAACAATCAAAGCGCTATAATTGTTATAGAAATTAATTGTTCATATGTGTCACCCAAATGCCCTCCTATACTACCAACAACATAGTAATAGTCAAGGATTAGTGATATTGTTTGCATCTACATACAGTCATTAGATTTCAAGGTGCTTTGCTGGTAAAGACATAGTTTGTGGAGAAGTGTAAAGGTTGATAGACCATATGGTTTTGTACTGGAGCTCAAGATCCCTGAATGGATTCTTAAAATAACAACTTGACAGTGTAATAACTGTTAACCAACAGTGTAGCAAGGGAGCATATTTAATGAAAATGTGAGTATATCCACAGAGATTTCTCTTTAATCCTGCCTTGAAAATGAACTTTTAAATGAGCTTCCAAGTCATTGATAATGTTCTTATATTTCACTCCAGTGACTCTTTAGTTCCTAAAAAAATGGCTTCAGTTCTAGACAAGTGGAAAATACTTGCTCTTACTCAATGGTTAGAGACAATATTGGCAATGGCTCTATACATAAGTAATCCTTAAACGATTCTTGTTAAAAACAAAAAAAGAAAAAGAATAACAGAAAAAAGCAGAAACCCCACCAAGTGCACAACTAACTGCCAATCACAGTGGCTCCCCAAACAGGGGGTTGCCTGTTAGGTCAGCTGCAGTGGGGACCCTGCTTAGAGATGGATGGAACTAGAAAGGCAAAAGAGCAGTGTGTGCGTTAATGCATGGCATAGTGAACCATAAACTGTATAGAGTATAGGAACACAATCAAGGCACAGCAACGTCATAGTACAGGCAAGAGTTGATTTTGTGATTAGAGAAAGGCAATACTTCTCTGCATTGCACAGAAAGTCCCCAAAGCTATGCTTCCCCTTGTTCAATGCAACCTGCAGCAGGGCTGCTTTGAGTACAACATATACTGAAGGTAACAAAGAGCCCCATCAGGCACAGAGAAACACAAGCCAAGAAAAAATAAACAAAACTCAGATTTGCAAAAACCAAATCCACCTTCCCCCTAGCCAATTCATTGTTTTGCTTCTTTTTATTCACACCTAATGAATCAAACAATCTCCCAGAAAGTGACAGTTAGTTAGAAAGTCAAAGAGCAAAGGCACCTGTATGGTGAAGGAAGCAGAGATTTTCCAAGGCCATGGACAAGGTGGAAAGTGGTTTGTCTGGGATGTGTCTGTGGCATGGATGCTCCAGCAACACTTTCTGAGATTCAAAGGTGAGGAGCAGGAGGTTGTAGTGCATCAACAAAACACCTACATGAACATCTTCATTATGCCAAAATCGGGTGGGTTCCTCCTACAAGGTGGTATTGCTCAGGTCAGTAGCAAATTATTTATCTCAGGTCTTCAGTGCAACCACTGAACAAACAGTACAGTCTGCCATGTTACCATTGGCTTAGGAAGGAGAGTTCCTAAAAAAACAGGGTAATACCTTAAGTATACCAATGCCCAGTGCAAAGATCAACTGTGTGTTGAAATTTCTGGTCATAATCATCTATGCAAGAGCAAACAGGGGTGCTAAAGAAAAAAAGAGTGCAACCTGTTTAGACTGACCTATGGGGCAAAAGGATCTATTAGTACTATACTGGATTATACATTATACAAAGCAGGCTCTCTAACTGCTAAAACAGTTTTTTAGTAAAGAAATAAACCCCTACTATATTTATGTTAATTTCTAACCAAATAGTGTTTCTCTGACATCAGCTTGAACAGTTTCTTATTGGATCTAGGGTCAGGTTAATGGGATTACTCTACCAGGGTTCACTGTTCTCCAGTCCTGGAAAACCACAAGAAACCAGTCAAAGCAACTCCTGAGTGGAAATAGACATATCGTGTTTGCATTTAGTTAGGGGAATATTCACACTGCTTAATTTCAGGAACCTGGTTGCTTACTTCAAAAGCCAGGCTCTGCTTTTGATGAGAAAGAGATGCTCTTACAATGACCAAGTGTCCCAGAAGGATGAATCCAGGTGATCTCAGGCTCTTTCTGGAGGAACCCCTCATTCCTCTCTGACTACCAAGATATTCTCAAGGACAACCAAGCCTTGTGAAGCATAGTGTTAGAAGTAACACTAGAAAAATTGCTTGAACATTTCAATCTAGAAACATTGTCTAAAAAACCCCAAACTTTTCTGAGTCTTATACCTATTTCTGCTGTTGCTTTTCATTTTTTCTCTTTACACCTTTGTTCCCTCCTTTGGCAGCCGTCCCAGTATAGGGCTGCTTGTGTGATATGTGTAGACATGTGGACACTCACTTGCTGTGAGTGTCCATTTGCGCTGGCACTGAAGTGACACAGCACCCCTGAGACAACACTGTTTGTGGGAACAGCTGCAGTTTCTTATCAGTAGGCACTTGATAAAGTACTCCACTTAAAAAAAGTTATGGACAATTATTTCTCTTGTTACTTGTGAGACTGACAAACCTGGATGAATTCTCCCAGGGGTATCTATGGAGACTGAAATGGGAATTGGGAGATAGCATCTCATCTTAGGCAGTGGAAGGACATGCTGCAGTGGGTCAGAGGTGCTGCATGGGCCCGACTCACACAGAGATGGCCTGTGTCTTCCAGACCAGAATGAAGCTCTCTGGTCACTGGCATG
>NW_010326313.1:43377-76834 GCF_000700745.2 Antrostomus carolinensis
TTAAGGTTATTTGGTTTGACAGCCTGTGATTCAACTAAATGTCTGCCATGTTTTAATGAGAAATTTTCTAAAAGTTGTTTTAGGAAGAGAGCACCCCACGTGATTTAAAGTTGCCAAACAGCGATGGATTAATTTAGGCAATGGTTAATTAGCTATAGTCTCACAAAAAAAAAGTACATCTCAGTCCACTTTATTTTGGACTCAATTTCTCTATGGTAAGAAAAGAAATCCTGTCCTGGAAATAACACTGCTGTCAGGGTGTAAATATTACCTACTTTAGCCCTGTGCCTTTAGCCTGTGGCATGCAGACAACCGGTGGTCACAGAGCTACATCTGAGGAGATAGGGAGAGAAGAGAAGCAACTGTGAAAAGAAAGGTTTTTGTCTTTAAGCTAAAAGTCTCTATTCTGGTATCTGCACCTTTACTGGAATATTGTTAAGTAGAGTCAATGTCTTGAGAAAGGCTGCGAGCCACAGCCCTCTGTCTTTCTACTTTCATGAGTATTTATCATGCTGAATCCCTGAAATCTAAGTACTATATTTCACAGTTGACGTGTAGATAGTGGAAAGAGTTTAAACCAAATGTAAAGGGGTCACTGGATTCCAATAAAAACATACTTCTCTTTCTCAAGAGCAGACAAGCAAAGACTTCCCATATCTAGCCTTTCTGACTGGAAACAGGACCCAGCTTTCACATTTTTGTGATCCTATGTCTGGCAAGTACTTCCAAAGTCTGCAACATTTTTATCCCTAGGATTGAAATATATCAGTCCCCAGAGGTGATTCAAAACAGGGCTCTCTTGGTAAGGAACTACAGGTTATTCCAAAATTCGACAAAAAGTGTATCGTACTTTAGCCACAATCTTCAAAACAATAATCGGTTTTACAAAATACACTTTTTCCTTTTGAAGGCTGAATTTTCTTGGCCAGAGTTATACACTAAAATGAGAGTCTGAGGTGCCTTTCTTGGCTCTGTCATTGGCTCACTCTTCACCTCTTAGCAAACCATTTAATTTTTCTGTGCTTTCATCTTCTCCATCTGTGAATTCTAAGTATTAACTGTTTACAGTATTTACTTGATAAGTCACAAGCAAAACTGGTCTAAATTCTGTGATCTAAATTTCCTCTTGTTAAAAAGAAAGAGCTGCCATTCAAACTAGTCAAAACAAAACCAGAGCAGCAAGGACAGTGACAGCAGCATCTTGGATGAGATCCTCACATCCCCTAAAAATTTCAATGTCAAAGACAAAATTTCTCACAAAAAAAATAATCTGGCTCCTCTCCTGCCAGCGCCCTGTGAGAAGATCATCTGGACGGGGAAACACAGAGCTCAAGTCCCCACTTTATTTGGTTCAAATTTCAGTGACTGCTATCTCAAACCATTATTACTATGGACTAGTTTTCTTCATGGAAGATTGCAGAAAATCCTTTTGTTCTCTGCAATATAGAATGAAATAAAAAGATTTTCCACTATTTTATATGCATGCTTTTATAAAATCCTCTGTGTTTGTTTTTTGAGGGTTTTTTTTTTCGAGCTTCAAGCTCACTTAACTCCCAAGCACAGCTACGGAATGGCACATATCCTTTATGAAGTGTTTCTAATGCACCAGCCTTTCAGCTAGAGAATACAGAGTGGAAAAATAAGGAAAATATTCTAAAAGAAATCAGGATCAAATTCAAAAACATAGAAACCAAGCCATAAACAAAAACAGAGCCAGATACCATAAAGCCAAAAGGAGTCCAAACAAATGTTTGCATGTTTATGATTTGAAAGGTGTGAAACAGCTGAAACGGAAATCTGAATAGCATTATACGGAACTAACTCTAAAAACAACATCTTAATTTACCTTTGAGAAGAAATATAAATGCTGAAAGATATGATAAGCAGTATTTTTCTTTATACAGATGTTAGGAGAGCTGCCTTAGAGTGTGCCGGGTGACGAACAGGCTGTTGCTGTTGCTGTATCGCAAATCCAGCCATCACTCCAGCTCCTTAGAACATTGCCCAGTTTAAACTGAAGCGTTTCCGTGCTATCAGCCACAACTAGGGAAAGTTTATTTTAGCACATCTACTAAACAAAGAAAGGTAAATGGTGGTTTCTTGGCTTGCTTTTTTTAGAGACAAAAAGTAGGTAATTTTATACTTCTTAAAGCCTAGCTTGCCCCTTTATAGCCAGTGGAGGATGGCAGCCATCTCGTCCAAAAGGTTTTTGAAATTGGTCCCAGGACTCGTTTGGTAAGGGGACCTGTTTCTCTTCAGCGGGGTTGGGAAGAGCCTGGGCTGGCACAGCTGAATGCCAAGGCTGGGCTGATGCAGCCAGGTGAGCTGAGCCCCCTCACACAGCCCCATCCCCACCAGTACCAGCACCAGCTGTGCGTCCTCGCTCTACTCCTGGCAAGTGCTGGCAGCCTGGGCTAAGCAAAATGCTGGAAGCAGCAAAAGTCCCCCATCTGCCCACTTTGCTTAAGCTGTTGAAAGCCAGGCCGGCTTTTGCTGTCAGGAGAATTACTGGGGAAGGAGAAAGCTGCCCCACCATTCGCAGGCATCCTGTGTCTCCTCTTCTCTGGGGACAGGGAAGAGTGAGTAGACAGGCACCCACATTCAGTTCTCCTTACACCGTTCTGATCCTTGAGTTTTGTCTTCGTTAAATAGGGAAACGAGCATTTGTACTCATGGTGGCTGGACTAGGGTAATTGAATGCAAAGGGAATTACATTGTGGTAGGCTTACACTTATAGATAACCACTATTCATAGGCAAATATGTATTTTCATATTATATATGGAGAGCATAATGGTGGGGGGGGTTTTTTGCATGCAAATTGTTTATTTGACAAAGAAAATTGGTTCCTGGTTGATCAAAACTATTCACAATTTTTTTACCAACTGTAGTGAATAGTTTTGTCCAAAAAAGTTGGAGGTTTTTTCTTTTTAAGTTACAATACTTCATTTTAGTTTATGTCAAAATGAAATGTTTTGCTTCAAAACAGTGATATGAGATCAAAGATGCCTAAATTGAATACAAAAATACAATAAAAACAAAATGAAATTAACAGACTCTAAGCTAAAGCATTTTTTGGAGACTGAATGGAATGGTTCATTTAACTTCAGATAAAGTTTGGGGGGCACATGGGGTTCAGATCAAAAAAAGAAAAGAAACATCCAGTAACTCTTCACTCAGCCTTAATCTGGAGTTTTGGTTCATCCGGTTTTTGACAGAGGAGCCAGCTGCAGTTAAAGTCCAAACTGGAAAGTCTCCATGCTTTAGGGAGTAGGAATAGAGAAGTGAGGAGGAAGGAAGGGGGGGAGAAGGTGCTAGAAAAAACTAAAAATGACAAAGAGTAAAAGCCAAAAATAACCGGTTTGATTTTAAGGAGAAACATGTCAGCACAGAATTTCCTTGGCATTAGCTTATGTGGATAGTAGAAATCACTGATAAAACTTACATTGTGAAATACAGAATTTCAAACACAAAAGCATCATACAGTGCCTTGAAAACTGCATAGGAGGGACAATTTTTAACTAAAGACAAATTAAATTAATTAAGTATAGCTACAGTTTTCAAAAAGTAAAATTTTGGAAAAATAATTTTCCAAGAGGTAGCGCTAATTAATACAATAGTAAACACTTTCATGTTTCTACTTTTTATAAAGTAATACAGACAAGAAAAACAACTAAGTCATCTTCAGATTTTTTGAAAGGACTGTTTATTAGCACAATAATAATAATAAATTATTTCCTTCTAAAGGTATTTCCCTGTTCTATCTCTGGTTTGCAGGAGCTATTTTTTTCTGGTCCAGCAGCTGCATTCCCTATCACACTTTGTCACATCATCAGTCATACAGCTACTGAAGTCAACTCCCCCTCAGCAGAAAGGGACACTTGTGAGTTTATATTACTGCCATAAATTTTTTGGCAGTAAGTTTCTTAACAAATAATCCCATATTCTCCTGTATACAGTGCACAAACTGACAAATAAAATGACTTCCACTTGGGGATTTGTGGAATGCCTCCATCTTCAGTCAAATGTGTAGACAAAAGTATCTTGTAAAATGTACTGGAAAGTTCATAAGTTTCAGGGTTTGCAGGGAGCACCACCTGGTGAGAAAAGCAGATTTAAAAAAAAAAAAAAGAAAAAAGTTCTCCAGGTTCACCAGGATCATGAGCCAAGGAAAACCTTAATTAGAGTCAATGGAGAAAATTGAGCAGTTAAGAGTTGGCCTTTTGGGGCTAGCAGCACTTGAAGAAAGAAAATTATGAAATAATAAGGTATTTGTGGTTCTGAGGTTTGCACTGTGAACATGTTAGTCCATGCTTTGTGCCATCCTCCAGTCCCTGAACTTTTTTATCTGGAGTTATTCTAAAGAACTTATAACATAAAGATGTAGAGCTCCTTGCTGCTCTTCCTTGCCTCAGTCTGGGGCCACTTCTCATCTGCACTTCAGTCTCTTGATAATCCTTTGGCAGTGCAGACAGACTTTGAGTGGGTATAACGAGCTTTCAAAGCATGAAAATGTGAATCACATCTTGCCCATGTGATAAATATCCCTCCTTTATTTTTTATCACACCTCAAACATAAACTCAGTAGTGTCTTAAGTAAGTGTTGAATTTGGCTCTCAGGCTTTCTCACTGTTTTGGAGGCACCTGACCATTTTTGGGATAGAATGAATAGTGAAGAAAAATCATTTTAGTGACTTCTAAACCTAATTTGTGTTTACACTCCTGGTTCATTGTGTTTTCTCATATCTACATGCAGAAGCAAACCCTGGACCTTACAGTGGAGAGTCACTTAAGTGCAGAAAGAAATGCAGTTTATGATCAAATAAGCTACTTAATAGCATATAAAAATCTTAAGTCAGCCAAAGGAAAAAGCAACAACAGTACATGGCTTAGGAGATAGTCTCATCAAACTAGATTAATTAAATTCCTCAATAAATAATGACAGTAGTTGAGGATGGAAGGCAAATTATTTCTCTATTATTCCTATAGGAATAATGCCAGTAGTCAAGGATAGAAGGACAAGAAGGGTGGGGATTCACTCACCACATCTCTTATGCCTAAAAGATATCTTTACCCTAGTATTTGAGTCCCCTGCAAAAACCTGGTGGTTTTTGGACCACAGAGCATTAGCAACAAAGATGAAGAACTGAGAGTAAGGTGCTGTCAGGAGTAGCAGGGAGCCTTGAAGACAAGAAAAGCTTTGACTTGAGGTAAGGATGAGGAGGAAGCAGTCAATGAGATTTAAAGAAAAAAATAAGATTATACAAAAGATGAGAAGTTTTAATTAAATGTGGTTAAGAATATTTGCCATCTGCTGAAAGGGATATTTATAGCATGTGGGAGACATAGGAGGTTCATGCATTTAAAAATGCAGGGGAAAATGCTGCTGTATCTTCCTCACAGTGTTTAAGTGAAACGAGTAGCTGCAGCATTAACTCAGAAGAGCAGGTATCAAGCTTCTGGTCAATGAATTTACTGACAGTCTGAAATTTAAAATGTTCCCAGGTACCTTGCAAAACCAGGGCCTTAATAAAAGCAAACAACTCGGAAGAAAGGTAAAAGTTCCTGTAAAGAATGCAGCAGCATCAGAAATGGAAGGAAAAACCATGGAAGCACCTGTTCTTCAGTGAAACCAAATTTATTGCAGAGGTCGAAAAAAGGCTAAGGATTTCACAAAGGCGGTCTCCTCTGTCCAGCTCTTCCAGGTCTTCAAATAATGGTTCTGTTCTTTCTGCTTTATCAGTGTCATCGGGATAAAAATATCATTATGTCATGTAAACCCAATGTATGACAAGAGTGACCTTCCCAGATGAATATCGGTAAGCTGAGGGGAAAAGAGAGTCTTCTTATCTCTCCATCAGCAGCTCCAGCGAATGGTTTACTGCATGTCTGAGCTCCAGCGCCTGCCCACACCGCGGACATGGCTGGCTTGTTGCTGTCCAGGGGCAGTCGGTTACTGAGCATTCCTCAGTGCAGCCCGGCAGTTTGTTTTGTTACCTTGGGGAATTCAGCTGTGCCAGTAAATTTACAGTGTAAGGATGCCTGCCATTTCATTTAAAAAGAAATCACTCATGCTATACAAATCTCTTTCTCCAATGAGGTATATTTTCTAAATAATTCTCCTTTTTTTGCCATTCATCATAAGGAATAGACTATGGCTGTTTGCCAGCTGAGTCCTAATCTCTTTAGCTATTGGAATCTGTGTTTTTTAGCTGTCTGGCTACATTCAAGATCAGTTCACACATATAACAACTGACGGACATACCATGTTAACAGCACACAGACTATCCACCTACCTGAATATAAAGAGGTTCACCAAGAATTAATTTTTCACATCTCCAATTGAAGTGGGGGCTGAAGTAAGTGATGTAATTTTAAAAACCCCTTTATTAATGACATAGGAATTTTTCTTTTTCTTTTTTTCTTGTGTGAAAACAAATGCTAATATAAATCAAAATAGAGGATTTTTTATCTTTGTTTTTTCTTCAAGATGTGCAGATGTCCATTGTCACTCTTAAGTGAAATACAGAGGAACTAAAAAATCTACTAAAAGAGTGCAAACATCAATAAATCTTTGTTACTCACACTGCGATCTGTGAGCCACTTGTGGTCCAAATGATATCAGATGTTTGCAAAATGACAGCAGACAAATTAGAACAGAACGAAAACAAAAATTATGCACACAAAAGCAAGCAAAAAAAAAAATGGTGGAAAATAAAGTTAATAAACTAGCATTGAAAGTTTTGGCATCATTTATAGCTCATTGTAAATTAAAAAAAATTCCCGCACAGCATGAGTAACTACAATGGCCACTTTATTGCAGAAGGAAAGGGGAAAGACTTAGAAAAGAAAAATTCTGAAACTAAAACCAAAATGTTAGAAATGCTGATTTCTTACAAAGTTATACTGCTTCCACCCTGGAAAGCAAAAACTGGTTATCCTTCAGGCAAGAGACTTCCATGGGTCAACTCTGAATCCTTCCCTGGGTGCCTCCAAGTGTATGAACTGGAGACATGATCCTGCTGGGAACAGTAATCTTCTATCCCCCTTCCCACAAAGCCGGCAGGCGGCTCTGGCTGCCAGTGCCAGCACTGACCTGGGGGAAGGGGTGTGGGGCGACGGTGAGGTGAGCGGGGTGACGATGACCCTCTGGCTTTGCCCAGGGTGTGGAGAAGGGCTGTGACACCATCCTGCAACTGTGGGTACACTGAGCCCCGCTGCATTGACCTTGGGGGTCTTCCTCTGCGTGCCTTCCTCTACACTCCTTGGATGAATAGCGTGTAAGGAAGTGAACTGTTTCTTACTAATAATAGCTTCAATCGTCCTCGCGGGAGTAGAGCAGTCCCATTAACTCCAGTGTAATGGAACAAGGGAATGCAGGGTCAAGCTCAAAAGAGAAAGGCATTTTAATATGTAATTTCATTTTTACTTTTGTGTTGTGCGTGCACTCTTTGGATAGTGGAAAATGGACTATATTTGTGTTTCTAATTAATTTCTACCCAGTTTCCCTTTCTAGCTCTCATGAGTGAACACAGTGGTCACAAAAATAGAAATGGAATATTTCAATCCCGTGTCAGCAAGTGTAAGTAACTATAATCCATTTATCTGTAAGACTTTTCCTTCAGAATAATCTTGTTCTTCTGTAGTCTGTAATCAATCACAGTCGCAAATCTTTTACTTAAAGTAACTTTTTTTTTTTTTTCTCAGAAAATGAATCCAGGGTTTTGTTTTGAATAATTGCAGGTGATGAGAACACTAAGAGGTGAGAAAGATTTGGAAATTCTTGTTTTCTGAGATACACTTCTATAAATGTTTGTCATAGTTTGGAACAGGAAAAGAGTGATTATAAAGGAAAAGTAAGTAGAGAAAAAGCAGATTCAGTATGAGTTTTCTCTAAATTTTTACTGTCAACAGACATATGTTTGAAAAAGCATCTGGATCAGGAAAATTACAAAGTGCGTGTGCGTTGGCCATGGCATTTTGTTCTGTGAAAGAGAGCATGCATATAACAGTTGAAATTTGGGTTAAAAGAACTGAATATCTTTATTTTTTAAGTATGTCTCTTCCTACACAGACATTTTTGGCAATGCACCTTTTGAAAAAGTTGGCATCCCTCCCACAATTGTGAGACTAAAAATATTTAAAAGAACTTTCTGGAGTATGAAAATGCTCAAAGATCACTCCTCAGAAGGCAAGAAGTTGTAAATGTCACATAGTTTCTGTGCTCCATGCACATAACTACATACAATTACTTTCTTATTGTCTGAAAACTTATTTTAAGAAAGTATCAGGCATCTTTAAGGTAGCCACAGTGGATAACAAAAAAAAAATGATGCACAGTGAATGAAAATGGCATATATAATGTTAGTAAAGAAAGATCTATTTTGCTATTTATCTGTTTCTCAAACAGGATTGTGTTGTACTAACAAACTTGGGAATAAACTAGGGTGATGGAGCTAAATGCTGTAAAAAAACCAAAAACAAAACAAAAAACCACCCCTGATCCTAGGACCTGTCCCAGCAACTCAGCACTTTGATAACTCAGATTCTGTATTCCATGAGCTCTAATAGCAGCTACAGGATTTAGGTGCAGAACATGCGAATACTGACACATGCCTTTAACCAAAAGCCTTGTAAGCCAGAGGTCTCAAGCATGCCAAGTTTTACAGTCTCTGCCTCCGCTTCATGATGACCAGTTCTGTTCCACTGAATGCTCCAAATTAACTGTTGCTCTAGTTATGAATGAAACAGAGAGTCCTGCCTCTGTGCTCTAGGGTAGGATTCAGGTTATTATTAAATTTGTCTTCAATTCTCCCGTTTGTAAATCTAGGTGCTTCAAAACTCTCAGTGAACACTAGCTCTTTGTTGAAGCCAGGAGTCACTTCCGCACACGTTTTAAAAACGTCTTAATAAAGAGGTTCTGCAAACCCAGTGATGAATATAAGGTTATTATTAAAACAGAAATAAGATGCCTTTACTGGGCTGCCTTGCTCTTCAAAATATTTGTGCCAATATTTGGCACAAATCCTATCTTAGCCGCAAGGGCTGCTCTAATGGTACTCTGCACTTCTCTCCAATATGCAGAGGGCAAAGGTATTGCCACCTCCCAGCATTTCCCTGCTGTGACATGTGTCTAAGACATCAGTGGAAATGCATGTGTCACTTTTCTCCATCTTGCAGATATAGCACTATAAAACACTACAAGAAGTGATGGATTTTCTTTTAACTCAGCATTGGAAATCAGCAGAGATCAAATTCAAATCATGAGAGAAAACAAAACCAGAGCAAAATGTTAGCATGCTTAACTGAGTGATAACATGTCCTCAAAATACATTTTGTATTCAAAATGTCTAAATAATTTATCCGTTATGGCAAGAAGTCCCACAAAACACTGAAGTTCAACATTTCCATTATTTGACTCACATTTTGGTGAAAGATGACTTGAATTAGGGCTTGCAAAAGAACTTACACAGTAAACATTATTTTGACCATAAAAACAAAGAACAAAGGAAGAAGCAGGGCTACAGTGGAGGGAGTGGAGAGGGCAATATTAAAAATATTCTAAGGGTACTCTCAAATTAAATTAATTCTTTGAGATTGAGGATGTAAGGCAGAAGAGCTAAAGAGAATTGAGGGGATATAAATAGAAACTACCGTATCCGAACAAAGTTAAAATGTAGTGAGTGTGGGTCAACACTACCATCTGTGTCAGAATAAGGAATGAACTCACATGTGAAACTAAAAATCATGTGGCAAGGATTTTTAACATATGTTTTTATATGATTTAATAGATGACATTCGGCAGTGGCTGTTAGGTGCTTACATTCTCCTCTTTGATCAGGATTGAAGAAAGAGGAAAACCTGGCTAGATCTATCAGCTGGAGCCCAAGATGGGTTGAGAACTGTAGCACAAATTTTAAAGGACAAAATAACTAAATTCATGGAGACACCCAAAAAGTGCTATAAAATACAAAGTAGCTTTAGTTAGGGTAGTAATATCGGTCTAATCGTTAACATTATTTGTAAAAATTACCACATTTTGCAAACAAGAAGAATTCAACCTCAGTCAAGTGCTTTGTACTATATCACTGAATGTATCAATTCATCTGGAGGAGGGGGGATTAATAGTGAAGAATTATGGTATGCATAAAGGACTGGCAGAAAGAGAAATGAGGTCAGCTTGCTCTCAAAGAGGAGGTTCTGGGCTGGCAAAACTGCTAGTTGCATTCCTCAAGAACTTGCCCTGGCACCAGTCATCAGTATTTCCATCAGCATGGAAGAAGTTCAGAGCATCATAGAGGCAGAACTGAGAGTCGGAGCAGTAGAAGTGGGATAAATTTCAACAATGTAAATGAAAGTCTACATACATAGCAATTATTACAAGAATCTCTGCATAAACTGAAAGATACCTACAGGCAAGGAGATGCATTTGGTTTCATTAACTGATCATTATGACCATGGCAACTACCAATATGAAAAATGCAGATGTCATGTTGACCATTATGATCCTGAGCATGTTTCTGGTCCATAAATATATCAGGGAAATAAACATTAATGAAAGAGAGAAGTGGAATAAAAATAAATGTATCTAAAGTGGCTATAGAGAAAGGTAGACTGAAAAGGAGATTTCCTATGACCTAGAGTGTGAGATTCTTGAACAGCCTTCTGGTAGGAATAGTGGGGGCAAAAACACTAGCTGATTTCCAAATGGGACTTGATTATTTTGTGACTGAGATTATATGTTAAGGATGCCTGTGACTGAAGAGGACCAAAGGCAGTGATCCTTCCATCAGTGTGTTTCTATCTGCACTGCTCTCTTCCAGCTTTGCATTGGCAAGCTGGGAGGCTAGGAGGTTTGCCTTTATCATAAGAGTAGCTCTACTGAAGGGAGAGAGAGGAAGAAAATGGAACAGTTCTGAACCTTTTCCAAGGCTTCAGAGACATTAAAATAGAAACCCAGGAATTCATCCAAGGTTTTATGTGACCTAGTTCAGCATTTATAGTTCAATCCCCCAGCACACACATCTTAAAAAAGACATAGTAGAACTAGAAAAAAAAAAGTAGAGGGGAGTGACAGGGCTGATCAAAGGTATGAAACAACTTCCAGGTGAAGAACAATTAACTACATCAGGACTCTCTAGCCTCTAAAGACATACCCGAGGATAGATACATTACAGACATCTACAAAATCAAGCACAGGCCAGACTGGCTGCACAGGGAATATCTATTTGTGTTTTCCATGAGTGGAACTAGAGGATGTCAAAAGGAACCATCCACTGGCAGTTTGAAAAGCACGAGGTGGGTGTTGTGGAGCTCCCTGCTGCAGGGTGATGTGGATATGACAGGAAAAATCCTTTAAATTGAAAGGTATCACATCTGGCTAAGTTGCTGAAGCATGAATTGCTCAGGATGTGAAAATATTTCTGTGGAGAAGTATTATATTTTCCACTACTGACTTCTACTTGCTGTTCCTAGAGGCAAGATGCTGGGATTAGGTGAACTTTTGGTCTGATTTGACACAACTGAACAGTTCTGAGCTGTTCTGAACTGTTCAGTACTTAAAAATCATGCCATGGATAGAACAAGAGATCATGTTCAGGTTCAGTCCTGTGTGCTGTGCAGTCAGCAAGCACAGTCTTGGCACAATAACACAAGATGGAGAGCTTGGGCCACATCTGCCTGAATATATCCTGCACATTTTCTCAGGGCCAATCATGCCCAGGCCAACTGGCTGTGTAGACAGAGGGCAGGCAGGAGCTGTCAAATACAGTGTTTTTTGAGCAATACAGCCACAGCTGCCGAATGCAAGATACATTCAACTGTTCTTGGCAAATTGTGCTGTTGGAGCACAGCTGAGAACATTTGGAGTGCATCTGCAAGAACATTTGTTGAAATGCTTACACCTGGGTCCTACTGTGTTTGTAACAGTGACCCCATAAAAAGGCTGCGGGCTTTGGCTTCTAGTAGCTAGTCCATATAGGGGTGGTTGAGGCTTGGGGGGTATCCATGACTTCAGATTTACTCAGCTAACAGGGAGGAGTATGCTAAGATTTATACTACTTTCTTGCCATCCTCCTTGATCTCAACAGAGTTAAACAGAACTGGAGTAAGAGAGCATTAAGTCAGACAAGAAGGTTATGCTAATCATCAGCATTAATCAAAGTAATCTCCTCTCCAAATCTTCCATCTTTGCTTTGCTCCCCTTCACGTGATTTGCTCTACTACATGATCTTTCAGGGCATTATCCAAGGTTGTGAATAACAGGCAAGAGAAAAATAGGTCTTGGAGACCACACTACAGCGCCAGGAGTGCTTCCAAATTCCTGGGTAAGGTACACAAGCTGGCCACAGCCCAGTTTCATATGAGAGTGAGACTGTGCACATGTCAGGTTTCCCCACACCTCACTTTTTGCCAAGCAACACCGCAACACCCTCTCCAAACAAAAGCTCTCCCCACCCTGCCTGTGCCCCTCTCCCAGGTGGTACCCAGGGGTGCAGCTAGAGCCAAAACACCAAAGCTTAAGCAACCTGATGCCTGTATGCTTTAAAGCTGCTTAACTTTAAACATCCAAATAGTTTGGCTAAAGCTATGACTTACTCATATGTTTAAAGTTAAGCATGTGCTTAATTAATTTGCTGGCTAGGGGCCTAAAAGTACAGTAGCTGTTACCTAAATGCCCTACCTACTGCTGCTCTGTGAATTGCCTGCTCTTTTTTGTGGTCTAGGTCTTCTCCTTCCCCATACATGAAACTAAAACATCCACCCCTGCAGCCAAGATAACCCAGGCTGCCTTAACTAGTCTAACAGCTTCCAAGGATCTGGCTACTGGGAGGGCATTGAACCATGCGTGACCTACCACTGTCCCTGGGCTGGTACATCCAATGGCTCTCTTTATTGCTGTAGAAATTATAAATGTCATCGACACATCTGATTCCTATGCTCGACTGGGAACACTTCTCAATTCATGCTAATGTTTTTGTTTAAAGGATTTTCTCATCTTCTTTTTTTTTTAATGAACTACTTTGCAGCAGCAAAAGATTCATCGACTTGTTAGAGCTACTCTCTCCAAGGAAAAAGAGTTCCCTCTAGCCACCGGCTTCTGTAACAGCACCACGGAGTTGCCACCATGCAGCACTTTCCTTTAAATGTGGGTTTATGTTTATGTAGCAGTAAAACTGTAATCCGAACATCAGTGACAAGTCTACTGAACAGTTACTAAGCTTCTAAATTATTATATTGTTTTTTCAGTAGGAAGAAAAAACAAATGTATTTAGGGGCAGAGAGAATGCCAACCTGAGATAAAAAGCATCAGCCATAATAATAAACTGAAAATATTTTGAACAATTTAGGATAAAATGCTCCTTCAAAAACATTTTCCAGTTTTTGGGGAAAAGCCAATATAGCCAAATAGGTCTGGGAAAACAAATATCCTGAGATCAGAACAAGAAATAATTAGCCTGTAACAGAACTCAAAAAATCCTAATTTCAGTTCCCCAAATAGACTCAGGAACTGAAAATATTTTTATTTCATTTCTATTTGTTTTATATGTATCCCAAGGTACAAACTTTTGGTGTTAAGTCTTGCTTAAAATCACCCTTCTCAGACTTATTCAGTGATCAATGCACGCTTTAGTCCACTTTGAGTGTTAGGAACAACTAGAAAAAGCAGATCAACATTCCATGTAAAAATGATACTGAAATATGTATGAGTTCTGCCAAACCAATATGGCTATAAAAATTCTCTATCAAGTGGTTGAAGCAGACATGGTGTAGACACCTCACAAACAAACCAGTGACCATGTTCAAACACCGCTCAGCTGAAGACTCTATCCATAAACCACTACCCAAGAATATTCAGGAAATGAGAGTGGAATAAGTGATATCAATATGGGAGCGTGGGAGGTAGAACAGAGGGGAAAAAAAAAATCAATTTAATGTAATACCGAAACAATAATACCAAAGTGAAGTGCAAACTAAAATAATACACAAAAGTGAAGTAAGTGGTCATGAAGAATATTGCTGTGAGAGCCTGAGAAAAGACTAGAGAGAGGAAAAATAGAAATGAACGCTGTAATAAGGATAGAAAAGCACAAGAGAAATCAAATCTGACATTAATTGTAGGATTGCATAGGATTTATTGTAACTATGGAAAGATATACTGTGCTGTGGGTTGCATACTTCTTTCAATACTTGTCTGAAATTTTTGAAAGTTAACTACTATTTTATTATATCATACGATTAAACCAAAGAAGTGAATGTGAGAAAGGAGAATTAACTCTCAGGACAGTGGGAAATGTGCATCAGTATTTGTCATCATATTGGTCTAATACTAATTTTCCATAGGAACTAGATTGTCATTAAAGAATAACAAAAAATTCCACATCAGCTTTTAATCTCTGCTAGAAACCCCATGCTGCTCAAAGATGCATCAAAGCTCTCTATCAGCCCTCCTGTTGGGCCCCAGTGTTCTCCCCAGGCTCCAATGCTCAGCTCGCCAGGCCCTGGCAACTCTAACAGAGACCACATAGCTGATGTTTTTTCATTAACTTTTTTTTGTTTAGAGGTTCGTTTTTTATTTAACAGTGATTTTGTTAGTCAAAAGGGAAATTGACACAGAAAGTGCTGAGCGATGGCACACCACCCCCGCTGTTGCTCTACTGCCTGGTCCCTCAAGACAAATTGGGGAGAAATCCTTTCTGCCACTGAGAAGCAGCCAGTTCTGGAGTGGGACATGGCATGTGTTTAACAGTGCACAACAGGTCTGCACAACCACTATGCATTACTGTATCTACTAGCAAAGAGGCCAGAATAATAACTGTAGAAAGTATTGCCTGAATTCTCTAAACATGTCTTTGTCAGTGCTCACAAAACCTGTTGCTTGTTGAAGAAACCCCTAAACTGATAATTGCTGGTTGCTAGGATGATACACCGGTAGCAGAATCACATTGTATTTGATTTCTTTCAACATATGGGGCTATCTCAGTCTTGCAGCCTGGCCTAATAAGGCAGTTTTTATACTTTTAAGCTTTTTGAATGTATTTGTTAAACTATCACAAGTATTTTCCACTGAGTACTAAACAAATTGTCTTAGAATGGATTTTTACATATCAGTCTGCCTGTCCTTCAGAAACAACCAGATAACCAGTCACGGGTAACTGACTTCACTCAAATATGTATTTCCTAGAAATGGCCTATAAGTAGACAATAAATTTTCAACTATTTATAAAAATCAGACTGAAAAAAAGCTGATAAATATGTGCATGTTGTGAGGAAAAAAAAACTATAATTAAAATAAGCCATTCATTTAATGTAAACTATTTATGTATCGTTGATTGTTACTACAATGTGTACCAGGTCTGGCAGTGGAGTTAATACTACTGTCTTCTCAAAAAAACACTTGGTAGATGTAAACTAAATATTCACTAAATCTTCTTGTGGCACAGGCTTGCTAAGAAATGAAAGAACAGCTCTACTTCAAGCATGAATGTGGATTTCTTCTTGGAAGACTTTCCTTGTTTGAAATACATAGCAGACCATTCATTTTGTGAGCTGGCACTGGGGCAGAAGGCTGAAAGAATGACAGTAAAATTAAATGTAAGGAAAGTAGTTCATGGGAGATAATACCTGGCTTGCCTATTTGAACCAGCAATCTACAAATGCCATTTGATTTGAGTATAGACCTTTTCTGTGACATTTATTTAAAATGTTTTCAGAAAATACATTTTAAACAGATTGTACAGGTTGCAAATAAACCAGATTAATGTTGCATTACAAGAAAAGAAAAACCCACACAAAATGAAAATGCAGGAAGATAAATTGTTAAAATTAAAAAAAAAAAAAAAAGTTGTCTAACTCTGTTTCACCAACTATTTTCACATCTATTATTCCTATCACAATAATGTCACTCAAGCCTCCTAGATAATGGACAACTATGACATGAAAATGCAGTTAAAATAAGGTCCTCTTAGATATTAGGTCTTTGAAATGCTTATACCCTAGTTTCGGGCCAGGACAGAATCATGTCCTTTGAAGACTACCATAGAACTGGTTTCACTGCTGGAACACTTAACTTTTATGACCTTTACCACTCCTATTGGACAAGACTTCTGGTATAGTTTGCAAGAGACAGCTCCAGTGTTCATTATTTTACGAAGTGGAGTACAAACGATACCTTCAGATGAGCAGCAAAGTTTCAGTCATAGCAGATTCCAATAAATACCTTCCCCTTTCATGTGCGAGGTTCAAAGCTTTGCAAGTCTGGAAAGCTCGATAGAGGATGGAGGGTTAGCCAGATTCAATTCATTAGGACACATCTTAACTGGCAGCTTGTAAAATAAACCTTCGCTCCCACCTCTTCCACCTCCTTCAAAAAATATAATGCAATCCTGACAGAAAGCTGATAACTTAACCATGCAAAAGAAAACCCAAAGTCTGCAGACAAAGATTTTACTATGTGCTGAACCTGGAAAGTGGAAGAAAAATAGTATAACATTGTCCCCTACACACAGAACTTCAGGGAGAAATCATCCAACAGAGTAGGAAATGTGTTCATGATGTCCAGATTCTCACTAAGTCAGGGACAGACAGTGGCTTATCCATCATGGAATTGCTTGTAGAGAGCTATACTGTATAGAAAGAAGGATTCCTTATTATATATAGCTGTCTACATCTATGCCTCCCCAAACCCACATAGGAGTGTGAACATGTTTGTGCCTGAGATATCTTTCTTTTAAGCATTTCAGACTATTTAAAAGCAAATCCCTAATTTTAACCTACAGACTTGCATCTGCTATCTAGAGTTAGTGGTGCTTTTCCAGAATGAGTGAAGTGACAGTTAAATGACATAAATCATTGTGTCTCATATAAATGAGGGTAGGCAAACCTACCCTCTTAACATGCAGCAGGAGAATTCCCAGAACAGACCCACTCAGGTGATTGGTGTTCCTTCAACCATGTTTTTGATCAAAAACACCCAAAAATAAGGGATCAGGCACTGTGCCAGCAAAGTTATGGTCATTAACTGTCATGCATATATATGCACACAGTATTTGGTGCATAATGTGTATTTATGAATTGTGTGTGAATAAATATATATTAGAGAGACACAACATGTAATTCTCTGTCAGTGAATATCAGTCTCCTAGTTTCAAGACAACATTTACAGTTGCAGATTTCCCAGGTTTTACCATTATTAAAACAGTTTATTCACTGTAGTTTTCTAGCTAATATTTCTACTATTGATTAGTTCCCTTTGTCAGAGGTTTCCCCATACTGATTGCTACAGTCACAGGAAAAAAATCTTATGATTCTTTTCACTGTTATGCTACAGGAATAAAGGAAAGAAGACAGAAGTACTTTTACTGTTTCTCTAACCGTACAAATAGAGACTGTCAACCTTCTCAGAGACTCTTTTGCCTCTGTCCTGCCATTTTGTGATTTTTAGGTAAGAATTTGCTTTCATTTTATAAAACAGTTCTGTTGTTTTATTTTTTCAATCACAGAATCGTAGAGGGTGGAAGGGACCTCAGGAGATCATCTAGTCCAACCCCCCTGCTTAAGTAGGTTCCCTACAACAGGTTGCACAGGAAAGCGTCCAGGTGGATTTTGAACATCTCCAGCGATGGAGACTCCACAACCTCTCTGGGCAGCCTGTCCCAGTGCTCCGTCACCCTCACAGTAAAGAAGTTTTTCCTTAAGATTGTATGGAGCTTTTGGTGTTCCAGCTTCTGCCCATTGCCCATTGTCCTGTCACTGGGCACCACCAAAGAGAGCCTGGCCTCATCCATTTGGCCCCTGCACTTCAGATATTTATAGACATTGATAAGATCCCCTCTCAGTTTTCTCTTCTCCAGGCTGAACAGTCCCAGCTCTCTCAGCCTCTCCTCGTAAGGCAGATGCTCCAGGCCCCTCATCATCTTTGTGGCCCTTCACTGGACTCTCTCCAGAAGATCCCTGTCTTTCTTGAACTGAGGAGCTCAGAACTGGACACACTACTCCAGATGTGGCCTCACCAGGGCAGAGTAGACGGGGAGGAGAACCTCCCTTGACCTGCTGGACACACTCTTCTTAATGCACCCCAGGATACTGTTGGCCTTCTTGGTCACAAGGGCACACTGCTGGCTCATGGCCAGGCTGCTGTCCACCAACACACCCAGGTCCTTTTCCTCAGAGCTCCTCTCCAGCAGGTCAGCCCCCAACCTGTACTCATGCCTGTGGTTATTCCTCCCCAGGTCAAGGACTGCACTTGCTCTTGTTGAATCTCATAAGGTTCCTTTGTAATGTTTTGTAATGTTCTATTACAATGTGGAAAAGTTCTCTCTAGAAGTGCTTTGCTCTTCCAATAGCTGTATATTCCTTTGGAATAATGGCTTAGTACTAGAGTACTTAAATTCCCTGATTCTAAAATTCTTATTCAGGTCAAAACCCTGGAAACAGGATCTGCACCTGAGTAAGAATGGAGTAACTCAGTTGCTTACAGGAGCTGGTTCACTATGCTAGTATTCCCATTGCACCATTTTCCATATGTAACAGTCCTGTATGCTTTTGTCAGAACCTGAAACTAAAGCTGCTAGAAACAAACAGAAAAGGGTGTTTTATTCTATGGAATGCCCCAGAATGGCTCTCAAAAGACATGTTTTTTGGCTGTTAGGGTGGCTGCCCATCTGGTTATACTTTTCAAGAAAAATGATGATTGAATATTCCTTCTTATGTGAAACAGAATTGCTAATTCAGAAATATCAAAGTGATCTGGTTTTTGTTCTGTCACAGCCTGGTGTTCAGGTTAGTCTATTAAACTACTTCAGGACTTTATTTCACCTACTCCAACTTTGCTGTTCTTTAGCCAGGCTTTTGATACAGCAATCCTGACTCGAGCTCCTTGCAGTTCCCTCAGATTAGCATAGCAATTGAGAGCTATGCTATTAGCAAAGAGAGCTTTGCAATTAGCAAATGCTAAACAATCCATTTAGCATTTAAACATTACACTTTAGGAATGAGCTTTAAGAGTCTTGTCTTGCAGAAAGTGCACTTACTTTATTTGGATACAGTCAGGACCAAAACTGACCAAAGCCTCTCCTGCCTACGGATCCAGCGAACACTCTTCCTCTGGCTGTTCTATAGCTCTGGCAAAGCTTCACTTACAGTTTCGTCTTTTCCTCTTATCTTTTATGCTACGCAATTGCCTGGAGTCATTCTTTTCCTGTTTGGTCCCACGTGTTCACAGTCTCATTTTCTCAGAGTTTTACTCCATCTAGCTTTCTGTAATGAACTTTTTGCCTTTATTATCACATATATATGAAACCTTATATACCATGTACTAAGAACAAGGGAGGAAATTGCACTACTTTTACTAAGACTAAGTAACAGCATGCTGTGTCACTGATACTGCTTTAAGTGAGATGCCTGGATAAAAGTGACTCCTGAAGTGAATCGGGAGCCAGACTTTGCCTGTGCATTTGGTAACAGTGGCAGTGTTCTCTTTGCCACCCAAACAAAGCCTGGGAAATTCCTGTTAACTTACCACTTAGTATTATCTTTCTGCTTTTGGTTGATCACTGATTTTACCCTTAAATTTTATGATTGATCTTGCACCAAGTGCTGATTTTGAACAATGTGGTTTGGATTAAAGGTGCCCGTTCATAATTATTACAGCCTGCGAACCACCTACTCTGATAGAAGTTTTTGTCTATTCACTTATTCGTGCTTGGGAAGCACTTTACAAATGTAAAGTAGTACATAAATTCTGATTTAATTGCTTTTTGGAGATGTGCTGTTTTTGATCAACCAATTGAGGTTTGTTGCAGAGCTTTCTGGAGACTGGACTGACTGTACTGTGTTCTAGGCAAGTCCACAGGCAGGGACTTCATAGCCCAAAGGAAGCAGAAGATTGTTGAGTAGTGATGGCACAAACCTTTTGCTGCTTGGACAGAGATCTTGGCAGGCCCTGGGGCCCTTGTCCCTCAGGATGCACAAAGTGGTGTGTTATTGCAGAGGACAGCCTTTCCCTTCTCCCCACTCTCCTTAGGGAGAAACACGGTGCACCTCCAGCCCACCCTCATTGCTCTTAGTGATCCAGGATCTTAGCAAATGCTTTCCCATCGAGTTTCCCTTCCTCCTGAGTGCAACAGCAAAGCAGGTTTGGCATCTACTCCTTACAAGCTTCACTGCCCTCACACATACATCACATGCAGACTCAGATCACAACTTAAGTAGGATTTCTTGGCATCACATACTGCATGACTCTGTCTGCATGGTCAACATCCGTTTATGTCTTTAAAAGAAAAAAAACCCAACAAAACCCAGGTATATTTTCAAACACAGCAGAATTCACCAGAAAATAGAAACACCTCCTTCTCGTATAACATGTAGTTCTATCAGGCCATTAAGCTAAGTTATGCAGACAAACTCCAAAACAGGTCCTGAACAGGGGCATCTCTGAGAAATGCCAGTCCATGCCTGTGCGTAGCACCTTTCTGCCTATGGGAACAACCTATTCTTAAAACCAAGCTACTAGAGTGAGACAAACTTTACAGGCACTTTACTGACATCAAACCAAAAGGTTAAATAATTTATTACAACTCTAGAAAAAAAAATAAAACCATAAAATGCAACATTAAATTACGTCAAAAACTTCGATTTCATTCCTACCTGCCCACACTGGTCTTTTTCCAGGGTGTCCCTCTCTGTCTCAGGCTGAATCCAAGTTCACTCTGTCAGTGTGCTGCTATGGAGAGCTGCCATGTGGGAAATCTGAGACAGCAAAGATGTGGGACCAATTTAAGACAAAGTACCTGTACTGCATTGTGGAACAGAGTTTTTGTTCTAGTTTGTCTGCTATTTATGTTACCTTGTTCATTGAAAGCAAACATAGAGGAAGGCCATTTGCATTGTATTCTTCTCTATTCCTATAATTTTAATTTAATGTAAAACAACCATATTTTAAATATGCTTAAGTCAAGATGTAAAAGGGATACTGAACTCACCTGCAGGAATAAAAGCTGTATTACCTCTAACAACAGAGGCTCTACCTGCAGTGCAAATGGAGAACAGTGCCTGGAAAGGATTCTAATAACTTCACCTAGCTGTTGTTCTTCCTTTTGGAAAATTCAGTATCATTGGTGGTCTCTAATGATACATTATTTTCTCAGTCTAACTGTGGCACATAGAAAAAGGGTCCTGTTGCCACCCAGACTACTTCAAAATATCTGACTTAAAGATTTGTTGAGAAAAGAATGCAGAGTTATTCATGAAAAAAATTGTCCTGCCTAACATAACCATGCTGAGCTCCTTCAAACCTACCCCAGCTATGAATGAGGCCCATTCAGTTTAACATAGGAAGGGTTTACAGGATTCAGATTCCAAGTTTGACACAATTAATAGTGTTTATAAGTTCAAGAATGTTGCTGTTAGGATGGAGTGTATTCAAGACAAGTGATCATATTTCATAGCACACTTAGAGGGTGAAGAGGCACTTGACATAAGACACTTCTGTTTTCATTATCCAAATCATTTGGTTGTTTAGCAAGATTTACATTTTCTTCAGCTTCTTTCCCTCCCTTCTTCTATCAGTTTAATATATAACATAATTTTTATTTTTCTCCTATTCCAGTGCCTTGCCTTTGGGAGAATCAAAACAAACAGAAAAAAAAAAAAGTTTGGCCTGAGTGTTAGCAAAGCTGAATAGCAGCAAAACTAAAGCATGCTTTTATATTTAGTGTGTCTGCAGTTGCATGAAAGAAGACTGTACCATTGTCATGAAATTAATATTTTGAAATGAATAGCAATGATTCTGTCTGTTACAGGCATAAATAGAAAGAGACCAAACGGAGAAAGGTACATAAAACTACTGCATCTTGAACTAAATCAAAAGAAAATACAGAGGCATTGGAAAAATATGTATTTAGGGAACATAAAATTTGGTAAATGCTAAATAACTGGCATTGACCTTTTTTTTTTTTTTTTTTTGCACTTGCAACATTATTTTTCCCCTCATGTTTATGCAACTACACTAGGACCACTAGTGCAATATCATACAGATTTCTGTTCTCTTCAGAACCAGAAAACATTGACAAAAAAGCAGGTTCTGCTTCAGGAAAGCATCTATATTTAGATGCTCAAGTTCCACTGAAATCCATATGCTTTAATATTAGCTCGTATAGATGTTACCTCAAGTTGGGGCAAAAAAGAAGAAAAAAAAGTACAATCTGAAGGAGATACCTTCCAATAAAGCATGAACTTCTGGTTTAGGCAGTAAAAGAGACAGAAGAGTTACCTCAATTGCAGAGAAGCATATAAATGTGATTGATGGACTGGGGTAAAGGCAAGAGAAAAGCAAGATCAGTATCAAGACAGCTTCAGAGTACAGGAAGCAGTCTGTCCATCCTAGCTCCTCACACTAGGTTTACAAGCCGCCCGGTGCTGCCACAAAACTGCTAAAACAAGAAGATATTGCATGAAAGACCAATTAGACAGTTATTTAAAATGCATACCAGAAGGAAAACCTGGCTTTGATAGACTGATCTGGAAGGGATGTTCACCCTACAGCCTTTATGGTATTGTGATTCCTCTGCTTTTCAAAGAAGCGTGAGCACTGGCATGCCTTCTGCCTGCGGTCCTCAAGGAGCACAAGGCAGTTTGTAGATCTTGGGGAAACAGGCTAGTCCCAAATTAACGTGAATGAAAGTTTTGAGCTACAAATAGCTCCTAACAGATATAAAAATAACTTTGAGAGAGCTGAGGCTGTTGCAGAGCCCTAGACCTGGAGCAGAAACGAAGAAGCCTGTATTGGGCAATTAACGTGCACTGTGCACTAGCCTTCCAGGCCATAGACCTGACTTGTGCTTTTGTTATTTATCAGTGTTTAACACTGAAGAACAAAAAAGAAGCCCCAGAAAAAATGAACAACAACTAACCTCCCCCAAGTCTTCCTTGACAAGGAGTCCCTTTCAGCTGGTTATTAATTAGAGAAGCAAACCCTGGATCTCCTTGCCCTCTGCTGAGCTGCTCACAGTGAAAAGTACAAAGTGAAGGCCTGCTGTGTGGGTAAACTGATGACTCACTTTTAATATCAGGTTGAGCCAGGATCGAGAAGGCTGCCAAGTTAACTCTACAGGGATCCCCACTTCAGCCCACTCACATTTCCTAATAACAGCACGGCATTTCAGCAGGCTACGCTTAAGCGAGGCACTTTGATTTGTAAACAGAGGCGGTCTAGGAAATAATGTACCAGTGCAATCAGCCGTATAATGTTGTAAGACAACAAAGTATAGCGGCAGCACTGCTACTAAATGGCCAGGGGGTATTGCTCAAATTTGAACTTGACAGCAATTAATAACAGATAATTTTTAATGGTGTTTTAAAATTCTCCCTGTGCCCTCTGTAGTCCTAGGAGAGATATTAATGCCCCTCTTTGCATAGTATAAAGAGGAAAAGACTGCTGGTAAATATATGCCTGCAGAAGCCCACATTTTAAAGAGTTTTAATTTATAGTTAGAAAACCAAAAAACATTTTATACAAAGAAGACTGCATGTTCCTCTGTTTTGACATAAGAGCTTAAAACATCATACTTGCTGGAATACTTTTATAGGTTCTTTAGACATTTATTTGAAGGCCCCTAGTCTCAGCCTGGTGAAATTTAGGATGTGCAGAAACACGCCAGAGTATTGACTCACTCCTGGCAGATTTGCATCTCATTCTGTCCCAGCATAAACTATGACTCGTGTGCTGCTGCTGCGACACAGATCGAAAGATGCATGTTTATTGTCTTGGCCACATGACTGAAAATATATCACTGTGTAAGGTCTGTGTTAGGTTTCCTGCTTGAGGACAAACCTCTTTCTGTTCATACATGCAAAGGTTTTCTTAAAAGAGACGTCTGTTTGGTTATAAGACTCCACTGCCAAACTGATTGCAAATCCAGTAGTGTATTCTGAAATGTTAAACAACTCTGTGAAAGAAGTTTAACTCCCTAGCCACCCCTCGTAGCCTCTTCGCCCACTTGGGTAAGGCTTCAACTTTCTTTGTGGCAAGCAACCTTCAACACGCCGTGCACTCGGTGCTCTTTCAGGATTACAGTCTTGTGCCTGCCCCGTATGCACAGGATAATGTGCAGGAGGTATAAGTCCTGTAGTAGGAAATGAGTGCTTTTTCCCTCTCACTAAATCACTTTTGCTTCCACCGGGCAGTCACAGAAAGGGAGGAGAAAAGCCTAGCCAAGGAATATTTTAAAATATAAAACGAGGCAAATGAAGGGAAAAATACTCAGCTGATTGATGCCATTGCACCCGCCTAATCTCCCCCAGACAAGGTTATGGGGCAGTAAGCATGTACCACACTCACAATCCACTTTTCCTTAGTCTGTACACAGTGGGTTGTCAGCTCTTAGCTCTCTGCTGGTGTTGTGCCCCAGAACATCCTGTGCTCCTTAGCCTGCAGGCAGGTAACTTGTCTCCACATTAAGGAGCTGTTAGGTTCTGGATGTACCATAGGTAATTCTATAAACCATTATTTTTTTTCCTGTTGTCTCTAGTGGTGCAATATCACATAAGACTTTTTTAAAGTTTATTCATAGTTCAAGCAGAGAAACAATTTTAAGTCTTGTGTACTTCCCTGTCCGTGAGCTATCTCTGAGGCTCAGCCCGCCCTGGGGGGATGCTGTGCTGCTCCTGGGTGCTCACCTCCTGGTATTCATTAGATGCTAAATTTTGATGTACAGCCAGTCAAAATGATGTGGTTTCCTGATGATAAGAAATTAAATTTTTGCAATTAAAAAGAATTATATGTAGGAGTAACTGGCTAAATCTTGTCTTTGCTACCAAGTAAAACATTATTTAAAAGCTCTGTTTAACACACCCTTGCACACAACATAAAAATCTAAAGTAAAAACTATTTTTAACTAATGGTAATTAATCCTTGAGCTTCTTTTTGCCTTCTAGGCACCACAGGTCTCAGCAGGCAATATCACAGATGCAATAAACTGAATTTACATGGTCTACAATCACTGTTGCTTAGCATCTCAAATGTGACTTTCTATTAATAGGTGTCAGTTTATAAATTTATAAAAATAGGAAATCTATTAATGGAACTTTTTTTTACAGTGGTTATAATGTTTTGGGTTTTTTTTCAAACCAGGACTGGTTTTTTTCAAACCAGGACTGTTTTTTTTCATTGTTTTTGAATGCTATCTTGGCAGAAAAGATGCATTAAAATGTGAATGCTAGTCCAGCTGCTTTGAGAAGTGTCAAAATAATTAGTGCATAAAAGAGAGCTTTGTGGCTGGCATAAACTACAGTAATTGCCCTGCAGTAGGAGAGACACCAGTGAGGATTTAGTGCTAACTGTATGCAGCCATGGACACTCACACACACACTCTCTCACACCTTTTACTGGTTACATGGCAATATTACCCATATGTACTTGAAACACTGTTCATGAGATGTGAGGCCCTCAGGAAAAGCTGATTTTCTTGGGATTACACCAATTATTATTTAATCAACAATTACTATAAAGGGGTGTGCATGTACAGGAGTGGAGGAGAAAGAGGCAAAAGCAGTAGAAGTGTAAAAAAGGAAGATGGTAATAGTTAAAGCACATAAGGATTCCTAACTGTACCAGGTGTAGGAGCTCTTAGACTGATGACATTATACATTTATATGGGTGTGAGGCAGTTCTTTTGGCATGTAATCATTAGCTAGCAGCCTGTTTGGAAGGAGGGGAAACAGCCACTTGTTGTTTCAAAGGAATTAATATTAAGCAGTGATCTATGTCACTGTGGCATTTGCAGTTCCTCAGTGCCTGGGTGGCTGATGATTCATCCTTCGTGTTCTGTGTTATGTTTCAGAATGGAGGATCTTCTAAATTGCAAATTTTGTATGAATAATCTCCAGAAATATATCTTCGCCTCAGATATAGCCCAAAACTCTGAGAACTTCAATAGGATTGTAGTGTAGGAAGTGCAGAATTTGTCCCAAATCTTATGAATGCAGTTACAAAAAATGATAGACTTTGCCCCTCCTCTATATATGTATGTTTGGCAGTATGTCCACCACATTGAAGGCTGTGCAGAAGTAGTGGTATAACTATAATGGGCCATCACACTTTTTGGCAGTACTTACTGTAACTGACCTTTGTATTCTCAGCACATTAAAAACAAGCTCCCTGAAACGTGTTCATTTTTCATTGCACGAATTCTTTCCACTGATACAGAGGCGTTCTGAGACACCATGGATATGGCCTGCTCTATTCTAGTTTGATGAGAAAAAGCCAAAGCTAAGTTATCCACAGTCTTCGTGGAAATTAAACCTGGCACAGGTGTGGTAACATTCTTTTCTTGCTGTTGGAACTAATCGTGATGGTATCGATGTAACTGTTTCTAATTTCAGTATTTTGCACTTGCTAGTCTTCTAAGAAGACAGACTAGGGAGATTTTTGATTTTCATCAGAGTTTCCTGAACCAGGCACTTGTTAAAAAATTTACACGAGCCTTTTACAGATACAGATGGCTCAGGACATTCATGATGGGAATGAGAGCCAGAGATGTGCCTGTGGATCAGCAGTGGGAATGAGATATACTGTATCATTTCCATCTGTTTGATGGAAGTCACAGGGATAAAATGATGAACTTTTGTAACACCTATGTGAACACAGGGCCTCCATAGTGCATAGTGAGCACATGGGAGCACAAGTATGGGGAAAGAAGCTTTTCTGTCCTACTCTATTTGAAGAACAGAAGCTGTGGGGTTTTTTGGTTCCCATCCCCAGTAAACACTTAAAGCAAAAACACTTTTTCCTCCAAAATAGCCATGATCCTCAGAATCAAGGAACTCGTCTGTAAGTAAGAAATTCAAGTGCCTGAATAGCTTATTATCAAGGCTCTTCTGGAATAGATAATTCTCTGGAACCAGAATTTCCCTCCAGGAGCTGAGGAAATTTATCATAACACCTTCCTTTCTGCAAATGTTGGATGCATTGACACCAGGGAATTTTCTATCAGACATTTGGCTGGAGTGGAAGGACACTGGTGCACTGACATCAGAGTATTCACATTGCTTTTATCTGATGTGAACTCAGGACTAATTTGGAGGTTTCAATAAGGTACTCCATAATTTAGAATTCCATTTACTTCTGCTCATTAAAAACCAGCAAGTTTGAAGTTCCAGCTGCTGGATTGGTTTAAAGATTCAGCTTCATTTGTCGGCCCGCTTTATGATTGCAGTAGCAACATATAGAAGACCTATTCTGGCCTCTGAAAAATTAAACAAGATCAGGCCTGCCAGACCACTGCAGAAACCCATGTGGCAATAAGAAGAGCAGATTCAGCAGATCACTCTCTCCTTTTTGTATCCCTAGTTCAGCAAAATAAGTGTATATATGAGCACTCAAACAGTAATTTGTGGATACTGAATAACAAAGATTATAGATTTGATTGAAGATTTTAGGGGTATAATTAGTCTGAATTTGAAAAAAAGTATAAATTGGATTACAGGGAGAAATCCTAATATCTTGCCATTACATTAATAAAGTGGTCAATTGTAGTACTTGCCAAAAGCACAAGAGAACTATAGTTCCACAGGATTAAAAAAACTTCTTACAAGACTTTTTGAGCTTATTTTCTTGCTTTTCAGCCTAAACTAGGGCAGAGTGGCAGGGAGTCCTTGAAATCTTCTAAAGACTTTACTAATTGTCCTAATTTATATGAAGATGCTCAGCTACTTTTGTAATTAGCAGTACATAGGTTAGTAGTGTAATAACAACTCCATCTTTCTAATGATTGTTTCTGATTTTACACCATTCCATTAATAAAAAAAATTATTAGCATCTGATGAGAGACCTGATACTTTAATATACCACTGTGTATGACATTCATGCCCCAGTTGCTGTGCCTGTACTGAACAGTTCATAAATGCTGGTACCTGTTACCTCTAAAGCCAGATAAGATAATTCCTTCGCTATTTCATAGCTGTTGTGATGAGGATTCTGGGACTTCATAGGGCCTCACCAGTTTCTCCAGTGTAGGGCTTCATAATCCTGAATTTTCAGAGCAGAAGAATGAGTTCCAAAAAGCTCATCTACTTCTCCCTGCAGGTCTCAATATCAAATTGCTAATCTAATTAACATCCATAACAATTTAAACAATACGTTGACTCAACTGTTCTTGGAGCCCCATGACACCTAGTTAAGTTACTTTCCAACACGGCTGTAAATCAAAAGAGAAAGCCTAAGGTCACTGCATTTGCTCTATGCTTCAGTGTGGGACCCTGATTGCTTTACCAACTGCTCATTGATGTTGTTTTTATAACTTGCTAAGGAGTACTTCATTTCTTGGTCCAAAATTTTTATTTGTACGCTCACCTGACACACAAGGTAGCCTCTAGCTTGAATATAATATACACAGATTTAAAAGCAAAAAAATATTTCAGGAAAAGTACTTGCTAATGACAAAGTGCACAGCAAAGATTTAACACAATCAGCAGAAAAATATGTATTTCTTCAGTGTTTTGCTTTTAAGGTTTCTGTTCCAGCTGGGCACAATTCCTATTCTTACAGTGAGCACTATGGACATATTCTTTGAGGGGAAAGTAAAAACTTGGGCAAAATTTTCAACAAGAGTTTCTGTTGAGGGAGTGGTCCAGTAAAACAAAGCAATGGAGAAACAGTGGATCAAATGTTACTGGCTTGAACTGATAGATGGCAGTAGGAGGAGAGACAGTAGCCAGGCCCAGGGCAGGATCACTCATCAGGACAGATATATGTCTGTGATAGTGTCACCGACCTGGATCAGACCATTCCTCTGCTCAGGGTTGAGGCACAGCAGTTTCCTTGGGGGATTAGAGACATGGCAGTGCACGAATCTCCCACCCAGAGTTTCGGGCAGGTCTGGGTAATGATGCCTACTGTATTTTAAAAAATATTTTTTGTTTGCTGTGCAACAGAAAATGTTGAGGAAACATCAGCTCCCAATTGTGTAAATTATGTCACAATGCAATTTCTAAACTAATATAAAAAATGACAGTGAAAAATTGTTATCATCTGCAGCAGATATTACAGCTTCCCAAACAGCGGACATTTAATGCTTTTGTACAGCTACAAGTTGAACTGCTTTTACCTATCTTACATTTGTTCTGCATTTCAAAGAAAACTGTGTAAACAATTCTGTTCAACTTGAAGAAAAGCAAAAGCCTAGTCAGGAGTCAATGTAAGACAAAAGAGTTGATAAAATTTATCCAAATCTATTCAGGGAGTGGGTTTTTCCTTAGAAAGTTTTCACTTATTTGCAGACAAGACTATCATGGCTGACAAAATCTAAGGACACTATGAAATCAAGGGAGTCTGATGTGGTCCTGTGAATTTGGACACACGTATGAGTTTCCTTCTACTGACACAATTGTGCATAAGAAGTAGTAAGTCTGGGAATGAAACTGAATATATTTGGTCATCCTCACCTTTTTCCCCATGATTCTTTTTGCAAATGTAAAAATCTTTAAAATGCAGCTTCTGTATCTGATAATCTTTGTGCACATGCCTTTTAAAATACCTTTCAGAGAACCTCTTACTCCTGGAAAGTAATTTAAACTTTGGCACTTTTTTGCATATGTGCTTGTTTTTAACTGTAATGTATCCCTGTGTATTTCTTTGTCCTCTTTTAGCCCTCAGTGATTTTTTACTACCTCCATTTTTAAACTGTGTGTCTGGAAGTAACCCTTATATTTGGAATTGCATGCTTGCTCTTGCTGTTCCACTGCATCTACTGAAAGTTGTATATACAGATTTTGCACGGTTAATACATTTTTTAAATTTATTTCTAAATTAATTACTAATCCTTTCTTTCCTCAAATGAAACACATCCTACAGATATTATTTCTGAACTAAAGGACCTAAATCCAGGCCTCATCCAATATTTTACATATTCAGATATTTCAGAAATGGAAGAGATTTTATTTTAAAGACTCACAAAGTATTATTGAATTTTGAACTGAAAAGACAACATAGGACTCACAAATTATGTGGATCTGCTTTTGAGATGACTCTGCAAAGCTTCTGCTGCCATGATGTAGGCAGGAATCTTGTTATCTTCTGAATTTGAAAAACTTCCAGCAGTGTGTGAATGTGATTCCGATTTGGATGTGGGGATGTACTGTAGCACATTTTCTATTTTTTTTCCCTAGTAAGTAAATGGATTTTCCTAAGTGTGAAATCGAGTTCAATATTTTTTAGACAACTTGACTACCTTGAGGGTTTTTGTTATTTAAACTGACATATTTGATAATTCTTGGGCATATGTTTTCTATTAGTCTAGTTATTACTTTCTAATTTTCTTAGAACCTATCAAACTGTAAATAGACATCAGATATTATTTTTCTATTCCCTTACTTCCAAACAAATTATAATTTAATGGATGACGTGCGGTCTTTAATGGAGCTGGAGAAGAACTAAGGATCAGATTTTACAGCTGCTGTAAACACGGCCTAGCGCCACCCTGTGGGTTTTGTTAAAAAGATGAAATTTCAGCATGTCCCACATTGCCAAAAATCTCCATAAAACTTTCCATGGCCAGCTGTGACTCCAAGCCCATCACAGATACAACTGTGGAATGAGTGGGATTTACCTCAGCCTCCTTCTCTTAATCTCCGGAGGATTTCTACTTACTGTCTAAACAGCTCACCATGTTAAATCATAAAGCAACTCTAAGGCTGCTCACAGTACCATGCGATGACAGGATTGTACTGGTTGCTCTTCCAGCAAAGCCAACAGGAGCTGGTGTGGCTGCGGCAGAGCTCTGCCTGAGCCACCGGCGGGCTCCCACTGCGTGCCCTCCACCCAGGGCTCTGATGGAAAACCACAGCTCAGCCCTTTGGAGTTGGAACTGGACACAGTCAACTTGGGAGAGTTAAAAGACAGGGCAGAAAAAGTCAGCTGAGCTATCAGGAGAAGCACATCAAACCTCTGTCATGACTGCTGGTTTCGGAATAATACCCCGCCTGAAATACGCACTCCTGTTTCTCCTCTGGTTTCTGGAAGTGATGCTTATTTCAGAAGAAATCAATAAATGTCACTATGATAAAATATGGGACAGATCAAATAAAGGTATTTTAGTATTAAAAACTATTAATTTTGTGCAACATACATTTGAATTACTATATTATTAAATTCCATTAAGCTAAAATGATATATTTAACCCAGACTTCAGAGTGCTAATTTCACAGTCCCCTCCAAGTTGTTCCTGCAAAGGTGTTAGGGGTAATTAACTGCTATTTTCTCAGTAATTCGGAATCTGCAATCAATCAAAATGCAGGCCCTGAATGATTGTAGAAAACAGTAACACTTAGTTTATTATGTAGCACATTCTCGTTCTGGTTATTTTTATGATGGGATCAGCTACACTTTTTCTGCAGAATTTATTATGCTTACCCTTCAGCCAATTAGTTTTTCTCACTTTACTTTAACTTAGAACCTGGTGAGTTTGTTTTATATATATATATATAATGTTTTTGTCAGTTATATCAGTCAGAGACCTGCAGGACTGCATGTGTTTAAACAATTAGGAACCTGGTATCGTCCAGAAAAATGGCAACTTTGCTTTCTTAGAGTAATGGTTTTGCTTTACAAAATGGGAATGGAAGAAGGAGAGCAATGAGAAAACTCAGTTTGCCTCATCTACAAGTACCTGACACGGAGCGACACCCAGAGCTGGCTGCTGCTACATTGCCCAGAGACAAGCCGTAGAGTCCAGGTCTACAGTCACTTGGTTGTGGCATGTGGATACAGCCATGCCTTCAGATCACACATGCAGTACAAAATTAATTGGTACCAAGGCATTGTGATAATGATGAAACAGAAACATTTGATTTTCATATTCAAAATCAAGCGTAGAGGTAGCATTTTCACTGAGGTTCTCTTGCACATTTGGAACTAAATCCTAGTACTTTGGCACATGTTGATTTTACAGCTAGTCTCACAGGGAAAGAAAAAATTTTAAAATTATAGCCAGTTAAGTGGATAGTTTGCTGAACACTACTTGTGTGGATAATAGTTGTAGGCCTCCAACATGGCCTGATGGGATAGTTGTAATCAACTTAGTCCATTTTTGCTTCCTAGTCATTTAAACCTGCATCTGGAAATCCTTCTCTAATTTCACAGCTGTGCTGCTGAAACGTGTACTGGGGTGCAGCAGAGTTTAATCAGTATTAAAAAGGATGGAAACTCTGGAGCAAACCAAACTTTGACAAGATAATTACCAATGTAAAGCCATAAAAAGGACAATACTGAATGTCTCCTGCTGTTCCTCATTGTCGGTAGAAGTTAATGTCCCAGTTTGATAGGATTAATGCTGACTGGTCAGTGTGCAGCATGTTATACGTACACAGCACTACAACCACTTTGACCAGGACATTTATTTAACACAATTATAATTTAAAAAATCTCTGGAGACTTCTTCCTAACCTGTGTTATTAATCCCGTAACTCTGGGTGCTCACAAAATCAGGCCTTTCTAATTAAAAATGGCTCTTGGGTGGAGCTCGTGCTTTTATTCTGCTACTGTGATAAGAGGTGCCTTGTGCAAATGCCTTCAAGAAGCCCTGCTCTTGGCTGTTTTTTTCATTGGTTTTGATTTATAAGGGTCTGGTTGACGCATTTGGCAAGCCTATAGAGTAGTCCTTTATGGTTAAGTTGTATTACAGTGGTACCAGTCTTGCTGTCTACTGGGAGCCGTGTCCACTCTTAGCTAAAGGATGGGGTTTGCTGTTTGGCTCCTAGCAGCTATTGCTTTCTCTTACTGATCTATGATGGAAAAAAGACACTTTTTGATGGGGTCACACTCTAGGTCAAGAGTGGCCTAGATCATAGTGACACAACACAGTGTACTGACAGGTGGGAGACCAAAGTATGTCTACAAAGTACAGGTTTTGTGCACAAAGCAGTCCTCCAAAGAGCTGACACCCAAGAACAAGGAGGCAGAAGATCTTCAGTTTGCAGATGGCATCACTAAATGTAATGTCTTGGAGATACACAACAGAGAGAGGATCAAAACAAAACCCCTGACATGAAATGAGTGTGATTTTAAAGATACATGATATTCCTTTTTGACTCATGTATCCTGTTTGGATCTGGATAATCCTAATGACCTCGGAAAGTATCTGAGAACACTCAATTTAGCACAGATTTGGCAAGATAAATTGAATACTTATTTCCCAGGGAGCCTAAAGAGTGATGATAATGAAAGAAGTGATACAAAATTGAGGTTTGACAGTGTTTTAGGTAGATGTTAGATACACATGTGAAGTGGCAGTATTACCCCAGCAATGGTTGCAGTGATGTAATCAAAAGATAACAAGTAGTGTTTCAGTCTATTTCACATGGCACCACACAGTCTTACTACTTTGTTTTCTTGGAAAAACAGTGCCAACATATATTTCTGTTTCTTGGTTCCAAAAATATAAGATTATATATATATATATATATATA
>NW_010326314.1:0-510 GCF_000700745.2 Antrostomus carolinensis
GCCCCCGCTGCGGCAGGAAGTTCGCTGACAGGGCCGCGGTGCGCAGCCATGCTGGAGCCGGGCCTCGTCTGGCCGTGGTGAGCGGTCGGCTGGGCAGGGGAAAAACTGGGGAAAAAAAGAAAAAAATTTCTCACCTGTAGAGCTTTACCCGAAGGAAAATAAACTCTCCCAGGAAAAGCGTGAATTTTTGTTATGTCCTTGTGGGAATTCTTCTAGTTTCACTGCACATTAAACTCAAATTTTCCCCAGTCAGAAATCAAACCAAACCAAACACACCCCCAAGCCCCCGATCACTCCCCTAGGCGATACTGCTATACCAGCACCGCTTTCTTGACTAGAGGTGACCTACATTATACTAATCTGATCAGCTATAAAAGCAGAGATATTTATACGTGTACACATGTAAAAAAAGTCCTGATTTACACACTGTTAAGTTTGCGAAAACCACACAGAAGACAAGAAACACAGATACGCAGCTGAAACCTATGAACCTTCTATCTTTATTTTATT
>NW_010326314.1:533-17082 GCF_000700745.2 Antrostomus carolinensis
AACCTGTGATTGATGGTGAGAAGTTACATATCGTGACAGCACAGAACATGCAGTCCTTTTTATTTATATTTAATTAGAGAAAAAATTAAAAAGAACAGAAAGCTAAAGAAATAGGAGCTGAATAAAAGAAAGAAGGAAAGGAGCGGGGACATTTTAAATGTCATCCTCTAGAAATTAATCAAAGATTTCTAAAAAGTTCAAGCACAGACTCTGCAGCCTTATCTTGGTTTCTAAGCCTCAGTGTGATCTACAAAACAGCCCACTTATGAGAAAATGCTTTCACCTCTTGGCTGACTCATCCTTAGACATTTGCCTTTCTCCTTTTTTTATATTTCAGCTACTATAAAATATCTACTGCTTTGTCAAACCCACCTTTATGGGACACTCAAATCACTGCTGCTTCTGCTGCAGGAGCACACAGAGACCTGCTGTACCGGCCCCCTAAAACTGCAAATCCTCCACCAGTGAGTTTTTAAAATATTTTATAGGGAACAGGACACGGAAATTATATTCTCTCACCTTACCTCCAGCAACTGGAAAGTCTGATAACTTTGTCAGGCTCAGATATATCTATTTACATTTATTTTATCTAGAAATAGATGTTCCTCTGGTACTATGCAAAGATTAGAACAAAGCACATCACTACATATGTTGTGAAGCTCCATTTTTGATGGCTGTGCACAATATCATTTAATCAACTGCATAAAAATCCTACAGTGATTCCCTGTGAGCTGCAGACTCTGTGTGCATTGCCAGCTACTCCAACACTCGCTTTCCACAAGCTACCAGCCCCGGTGCAGCAGGCAGGCCCAGACCATCTAAGATTATCTGGATTGATGCAACTCAAAAAACCTCAACGCCTCCTGATTCTCCTACTTAAGAGTTTTACATTATTATTTTACATAAAATACCAGTGCCTTGAAGAAAATTAATAGATAATGAGGATAAGGTGGCATCATCAATATAGCATAGTGTTTTCAGAAAGAGTCAGAAAGGGGGAGTGAGGTAACAGAAATGAGCTGGAACTTAAAAGCAGAAAGTGTGAGATAAAGAGCTTCAACTAACAACAAGAACGAAACAGAAACAACAGAGAAAGGAGATAAATATGAATGTGCTGGTTGATGACAGGATTACCATAGCCAACTAGTCAGTGCAGTTCTGAGAACTGACAAACATGATAGCAGGATGCAAAACATGATCATAGGATACAAAAAAGTGTTGGTAGAGCTTTGGGAGAATTCAGGCTCTTGTCCAAGCATTGGTGATACCTCTCCTGAAATCTTTTTAATAACTGGGTTACTCACATTCAGAAGACACAAAGTCAAACTGGGATAGGTGCAGAGTAAGGCTACGAGGTTAAGCAGTTTATTTTACAAGTAAACTACCTTATGACCCTAAAAAACTTGCTAAATAAAGCCAGAAAGGAGGTAAGATTGTGCTCCTTAAATTTCTCCTATTGATGTTATTGATGCTAAAGGGGAAAAGAAGGCACATCTAGAAATACTGTCATACACATTTGCAGAACTAAATGGGTTTGAAAACCCACACTGGCTTTTCTGAACAATGCTTGAGGGCTGAGCAGGCACAGCAGCCTTCCCAGAGCCAAGTCAGAGATCTCGAACTGGTGGGTGCAGACAGGCCTAGTTAGCTGGATCCAGAGACAGTGTATGGCAAAAAGAGCTGGCACATTACCAGTATCTGCTGTGTCGGAACTACCAATTTCTGCCTATTCCTACCCCTTAGTCAGTCTTACAAAGAGTCTGAAGCCACTGGGGTACTTTAATAGTTTACAGACGCTGCCCATTTACCGTGGAGTCCCTCTCCCAGAAGGAAGCAGGTTTCTCTTACATAGCCCTGGGAAAGACTATTTACCCTTTCTCACATCAGGATTCTATGAGGTGGAGGTAAAGGGTGCCTAAAATATAAACACCCCAAGGCTTAGCCCTGCAGGGAACAAAGCTCAGACACAGCCTTCCCTGCTGCTCTCGCAGAGTATGGCTGCTCTGCCATCCCCTCCAAAAACAAATGACTTGCAAAAGATCATGTTTCTCGTTGAGGACAGTGAGTTCCTTCATGCGCAGGTTGTGCCCTAGGCATAACTGCAGCACAACACCCTCTGTCCTTGCCCGCTCTCACCTCCCCACAGAGAGGCCAAGCATAACTGGGTTCCTATTTTTGCTCTTGCTACAGAATGCCTGAAAAGGAAGAAAATTTTCTTCATAGTGAAAAGAGATTTGAAAGAGAATAAATGCTCCCCAAGTCAACTGAGCTTGGTGACTCTTGAGGTATGCTCCCCATATGTGTTTAGATACTTGGCGCAGATGCTCCAAGCCTTCCTCCTGGTATATATACCACTCCAATGCTTTGTGTAGATGTTGGTCTTCTGCTTGGGGTAACAACTGTGAAATGCTTACAGTGGCAAGTGTGCTGTCCCCAGCTCTGGCTGCAGTGATGGAGGGGACAGCTACATAACCGACAGAGGCAGGAGGCTGGCACTTCACTGTGAGAACACAATCTGAAGCAGTGAAGAAAATGGAGTCTGATTAATGCATCCGCAGTGCAAAAAATGGACAGTGATTGTCCTTTGTTTCTATTTGTGACTTTGCAATGTGGATTTGATTACAGCAGTCTGAACTCAGCAGATTTCCTCCTTGCAAACAGTGGAAAACATTGATGCTCTATTTACAAAGAATTTCTGGGAAGCCTGTTGCACATACGTATCAACAACTACTTGCTTGGATGGTTTTTATTTAATAGGGTTTTGAAAAGCATATGGAGAAAATTTCTGCTGTGGTGCATTTAACTTAGAAATGTGCTGTGCCTGGAGGAATAAGCTTTTAGGAGTTACAATGCTTTTGTATCTGGGTAAAGTGTGCTGCTGTAGGGATGTGTATTTGGGCTGTCATTTTATTGTAACCTCTGGGGCCTGTGGCTGGATTGCACCTTGCTGGAGATTTCAGCCTGTATGTAGGCAAGGCTCTGTGTAGAACCCGTGTTTGCTAGAATTTTTTGCTCAAGGCCTTGAGTTTTATAACATTTTTAATGACCTTTGCTCTTTGGAACAATATCTACAATATGTTCATTTTCCTTTTACTCCAACCTCCAGCAATCACCCTAAAATGGCATTACATAACATAGCACATCTGGCCTGGAAAAGGACAGTTCTAATGTTCTATATTTGGGCTGTGATCATTATTTTAATGTAGGTCTAGTGAGGGGATTTGAAGATAGATAATGTCTTTAAAATTTGAAAAATTCTACCATGTCCTTTTATGGTATTTGTTTTAACTGACCTTTCTTTATTTCCAGATCACGGGAGAAGCCCATCAGAGCTGACACACAGGAGCAACATGGAGTAGAAGCAAGGAGTGTCTAGAGTCTGCAGGGACCCAATATATTCTGTGCTCGTGGTTAAACGAGCGGGAATTGCAGCCCTCGGGCCCCACAGCATTTCGTTACACTTGAATTTTTGATTATTCGCTCCTTTACAAATAGTTTCTGAATTTCCTAGTGTGCAGTAGCAAGCCTATATGCACAAAAAGCAGGTCACTGTTATTCCGACATTTTTTATTTCAAAATAACCCAGTATCTGATGCAATTCACTTTAAATAGTACATCCTCAAATTATTGTTTTAAAAGCTTCCTTAAAAATTGTTAAGGGACTTTTCTGTTTCCCTATTGAAATTTACAGTGGTCTTTTCAGCAAGGAAGAAACTAATCAGCGTCCCAAATCTAAAAAGTCTTTACACAGCCAGTTAGCCAAAATAAAGTTAAATATACATGCTAAGGCTTTGCAGGTATCAGACTCAGCTAACCATAAAAGAGAAGTTATAAAATCTGACTATGCCTTCCAAAGCACAGAGCAAACTGAAAAAGTGAGACCATTTAGTAACTTATCTCAATTTAATCAATTTGCAAGCACATATGACATACTCATTTCTCTGCCAGCACTGTGACTTTCAGGTGGGAGGCAAATCTTCAGGATAATTCCAAACAGGTCTCACAAGTTATTTAAAAGTGCATATCCATTATGTATAGCTGAAGTATTTATCTTGTTTCATTTTCAATGAAACTCACATTTCAAATGTTTATAGGCTTAAAATGCATCATTGAGCCCAGTTACAGAGCTTACTTTCACAAGGCAGACTGAAAAATACAGCACACTGATGACACAGCAGGTAAATCTGAAGGACAAATGCATACATGCCATGTGTAAGGCAACAGATCTCACACTGGGAAACAAGAGGGGGAACTGAAAGAGAAAAGACTGGGAAGTAGGCAGAAGAGGAAAGAAGACAAGAATAAGCACTAACAACCTGAGTCAACATTAACAAGAAAAGACTCCCTGAAGGGAAGAGGTCCCTTTCTCATGACTTCTCTGTTTATTGATTCAAATGGAAGAAGATAGATACCACATTGTGGACTTGTTTTCTAATTAGAAAACAAACAAAAAAACTATAATTAAAACATCTGATTTGAAGAATGCATGAAAAGCAGCCTTACTGTTTTGACTGTGACCTGTTTAGTCTGCTTTGAGCTTTTTAGAAGCTCAGTATCAGAGGTTATGGAACAGATGGAAAAAAATAATGCCAGCACATTTTTTCCCCTTAAGCTAAATAATAGGACATGCAGTAGATAGATACCACATAAGTGGGAGACAAAATCTTGGTTTAGCTTTTAGAACCTGTAAACACCATACACATTGCAATTTTTAATTACTGAAAATCAGTATTATATTTTTAGTCTGAAATAAACCCAGACATCCCTAGATTATTTTAGGATGCAGCAATGTGTTAAACTTGCACATCAAAAAAGTCTCAGTTCACATTGTTTATTCTTCTATATTTTATATAGGAGGGATGCTTTCAGCACACTGTAAATCAGTTGCATATCTAATGTCATTAACTTTAACATAGTCTTCAACAGGATTTTGAAGCTCTGCAATGTCCCTGGTCATGCTTACAGTTGGCAGCAATCACGATCAAGTTGCCTACATACTCCCACCAGATTTTCTAGGTCCAATGAAGCCACAAGAACATATGTGTTTGCACTGATCCCACACTTAAGCTCACAGTGGGAAAAGCTGCTCAGACTTGCTCTAAGCCTGCAGTTAAATGGAAGAAGGCAGATAACCTCCAGGGCCTGACCCAATACACACCAGCATCTCAGGGAGTCTTGGGAATGATGGCATCAGCCCGTCAGCCAGGCCTCTTGGCACTGGGTGTCCTGTACACCCAGCTCTAAGAGCTGTTTCCAAACCAGGAGCAGCAATATCTCTCATTTAAGACCTGTTGGTTTGTGAACTTATCTCCAAATACTCCCATAGGAAAACACTGAAGTGTCAAAACTCAATATCTTAAATTATTGACACACGGAGTAACCTGCAAAGGAAAACAAACACATTTGCTCTCTTATCATGAAAATAAAAGATTGGGACTGCTTCTGTGAACAATAGTAAGGCCATTTTTTTACCAGTAGTAATGCAGATTCTATGCCTTTTTTATTTTTTAGAGAATTTTATTGAAGACAGAAAAAAACTAATAGGGGGAGGATACATGGACAATGAAGAGCAGAAGGGATTTTTACTTTGGTAGAGCACTGAGGAAGCTTCAGAACCAGAGCCTCTGCCTATGGCACATCAATAATATTCCTCTTTGGTAGCAACAGGCTGGATATTAAAACTGGACTTAATGGAGAATGGAGCTAAGACATAGAGCTGTATACAGATAATGTCAATTGATTTTCACTGACCAAGATCCCCAAATTATCTCATCTTTACACATCATAGATATTTTTATTGACATGGTTAAAAATGTCAGTTCCCATAAAGCATTTGGTAATGCCTCCTAGAAAAACACCTAGGAAGAAGTCAGTGAGTCAGAGGGTCATATTTTTGTTTTTACAGTGATGTGAAAGACAAAATTGACTTATACGAGAGAGAATAGTCTATACACTTCTGAAATTTTGTCTATATTAGGGGATTTTACTGGTAAAACAGGGAAGCAAAATAACTTTATACATTCCACCAGCTAAGCCCCACTAAAGTTAAAATTGCTGGGAGGTTAAATATGTACATATTTCTGCTGCCTTTCAGCATTTTTACTGGTGGATCAATCAAGTGTTCCTCAGTGAGCTAATTTTGTCCCTGCTTTGGAGCATGCTCAGTGCAGATGGATTTTTTTTTGCACATCCATGTGCTAAATTTGAACAAATTTCTACTGCCTATGTATAAGCTGAGATTTTCCACAGAAAGCAGAAAAGACTTCCCAACAAGGGGGTGACTTCTTTGCCAAATTTTAAGTAAGGAGTTTAGACCTTCTCTATATGGTCAAAATAATGTATTTTTGCTTAATTGCTTTATAGATACTGATGAACAATTTGCTGAACTTCTCATTATTTCTCTACTGCATCCCTCTCAAAAAAGTCAGATTGCGGGAGATTTTCTGAAGAGGAAACTCCTGCCTAATCAGTTAAAATTTAAACCAACAAACAGATGAAATTATAGCAAACTAAAACCTTCTTCTTATAATGGAAATGTCAGACATCCTTAATTATAGGTCACCACCAGTTCTGCCTACAACAGAATAATTTCATTTTCATCCATAGAAATGAATGGAGTTTAGGGTGTGGGGGGGAAATCCACTATTAAATCCAAAATCCAGGCTGCTCCTTCACTACTGCTCTGCTTCAGGCCAGCCGAGCAGCTACAGAATTCCCACTCCACTTGTTTGCTGTGGTTACACAGTCCTGTGTTATTTCCACTATCTCACACACAGAGCCAGCAGAACTTGGAAGATGAAAAGACTTTTGCTTTCAAATATTTTCCTTTTAAAAGCAGAAAGCTAAGTGTAATTCTATTAATGCATTATTATTTTGGAGAGACTGCTGAAGTCAGGAAATTCCAAGTCAATGCTATATTATATTCATTGTGCAGATGTACCATTTTCTATTCCTCTTTTCCTTGTTAAATATAACCTGTTGTGGTGTATTTTTTATTGCGGAATGTGCAGTGGAACGGTTTCTGTAGCAATGCTGGAATCACCACCCAGGGGAGATTAGTTACATCTGAAAGTGGATGGACAAAACCGAAGTGTAAAAAATGGCTGAAAGCAAGGCAGTTTGTGCTGCCAGAAAATGAAGATCATACTCCATTGGACCTTCACTTTGATAGATTCAAGACACTGCTCGTTTTCAGAGAATTTTCTGGGAGGTCTCCCCGATGTCCCACTACAGGTAGCTTTGTTATTTTTTTGTAACACTGTGTATGAAAAATTAATATTCAAAATTCTGGGGAAGATTACTAGTTCAAATATTTGGAAATTCTCTTGTTCTTTACCTGTGCTTCACTATTTTGTAGCACTTCATTTCAAAACACTTAGGAATATAAAGTGTTTCTATTTTAAATATCAAAAGGTTATTTAAAATGAGAGCGAAAACAAAGCTAAACACACACACACAAAAAAACCCAAACCAAACCAAACCAGAAACAGCCAAAACCCCCTCCAAAAACAACAACAAAAAACCCAAACCCAAACAAAAACCAACCCAAGCGTTCTCAAGCTCCTGACACTGACTTAAAGCCCAATCTTTCCTTCCCAGACACAGGTCTTCATCCTGCCTCAAGGCTCTTCCTAATTGAGGATCCGTAATTACCGGCTGATGCTTGAGGAGGTCTTACAACGTGATCTTGCTTCTTTGTCCTGCTAAACAGGGCGGTAATGGTGCTTTCCCCGGGCTGCAGGGAGGCTGGAGCAGAGCCAGGCAGGGGGCATCAGGCAAGGCCTGACCTAAACCCCTCCGTGCCCTGATCAGCTCTTGAAGCTGTTGGCTGCCAAATGCAAATCAGAAGAGTTTTCAGAAACCTCTGGTTTATGGCTCCTCTAACCAAGCAGGAATTAAATACCAGAAGGCAGTTTCTTTGCTTGCCATTCCAAGCCTGTTTTTAGCCAGCGCTTTCCCAAAAATGCTCTTTTGCTGGTCTTTCTCCCCAAAGTGCATTTTTACTTCTCCTCTTGTTGCTTCTCTCTGCCTTTTCATGAGCAGCTTTGCAGGCTGTATGCCAGTGACACCCACTTCCACTCATCCCTCCTTCCATCTGCATGGCTGACTCCAGACAATGTTGCCTAGCGTTAAGTTTTGGGCAATGGATTTATTTCAGCTGTGTCACTTCAAGAAAGGGCCATAACTGTTTTTACTTTTTACTGCCCTTAGATGAATGTAGAGCAATGAGAGGCTGATTACTCTCAACAAGTTGCATTGAAGCACTCTCATAATGATATAAATTTTTACAAAATACTAAACACACTAAAAAAATAATCAGATGCCATGTACATCAATTTAAACAAGGAGAAATGGACACTAAGCACCAGCAACTGTGTCTACAAAAGATAGAGCATTGATGCTGGTGAATCTTACAGTAACGCCCACTACAGACAGCTCTGTAGTGGGGATTGCTACTGATTAATCTGTCACCCCCAAATCCTTCTCCAAGAGGAATCCTGCAGATGAAATCAATAGGGGTGAAGCTGGGCATGGCCTGCAATTGCAGTTCTCCAGTGCCATGAGTCATGGCTCTCTCTATGCATTTTTTTCTGGATATTCTAAAGAAGAAGTTCTGAAAGCACTCCAGCTCTCCTCTTTCCTTCCATAACTTCCTCAGATCCTCAGCTGTAATTAGGACTCCCAAGGGAGTATTTGTATTCACTTAATGCTGACTTGACTCAGCAGAATGTGGTGAGGCACCGGCCAAAAACCTCCTTGCGTTTCTCTCTGAGTGCTGCTTTCTGGGGAACAGCCTCCTCTGCCTCTTCTTTAATGCCTTCTGTAGATTCCCACTCCAGGAACAGTTGGATAAGCAGCACAGTCAGGTGAGGAGGGAACGCACTGACAACTGGTCAGATGGACTCTGTTTAGGAAACACGTGGTTAGAGCTCGACAGAGCAGTGCCGAAAATTTCATAATAGAAAATGATACAAGGAGATTACCTTTAGCCTTGTGGAATGTAATCTAATCCCTAATGGGAAAGGCACTCTCTTCAACATGTATCTTAACCCCTAAGATGTCTTAACATGTATCATAATCAACATATCTTAATCTTTGTGTGTTTATTATTATATTTAGCTATGTCATTGTTATTATTAAATGACTGTTCCTATTATTTACTGCATAACACTAAGACAGTAATTTCTTAAACTCTTTGCTCTCTTTAGACAGGAAGGTTATACTCAGCGTCTAACAGAGGAGTTTAGCTTTCATCTGATACTGCTTTGCATCTTGCTTCAATATGTTCTGATTAAATATGGCAAGCTGAAATATTCTTTCTAATACTGAAATTATGTTTTTCTTATAAAAGGATCCCAGATGGCCAGATAACAGAAGAGAGGTGTCTTACACTGAAATGAATAGTAACTTAAACATTGGAAATTACTAGTTCCTAAAATCAAATGTCATCTTCTAATGGGAAAGGTACAAAAATGACTACATCATCTTCCTGAAAGTTATATTCTCAGGCCCCAGATCAACGTCCTGATATATTAATTAATCCCTGTGTTTTCTTTTTGAGCTCATACCTGTAACTAGGGGGTAGGAAGGGCTCTACATAGTCTGGTGATGGATTGCAGTCCAAGGAGCACTACATCCTCTTGAAGGAGGATGCACCTTCCCATGACTTCAAGAAGCCATGGATCTCTGTAATGAAACAGCATGCTTACCTCTCAAAAACTATCTAGGAAAGTACAGGGAAAGCCATATGGCATCTCCTAAAATTAGATATCACTTAACATAGTACCTAATTGTAAGGCCGCAGAGCCTGCATCTGCTGGAACTGCGTGTAGCATGAAATGTCAAATGCAGATTTAGATGGGAGTAGAACTGTGAAAGGGAAATGAAGTGTCTTTGACATTCTTTTAATTGAGAAAGAAAGAGCTTCCTGATGAGTTTGTTGAGATTCTGATGGGGAAGAGCAAAAGGTTTGGAGAAATCTGAATCTTTTCCCAGCAGAGAAGTGGAATAAAAAGCTGTTTGAGCTCTTCTGTTACCTACTCCCCCATACTCCTTCCCCACAGAGATGCAGAGATATATACCCCTAGCTGGTAGTTATCATTATAGTAGATGCTGTTGGAACTAAAAATGTCCAAATGAATCCTCAAACACTCTTATTGGTTGAGGAATTTCCCATGTTGTGATTTTGGCTAGTTTCCCAAAGCATTTGGAAAGCCAGCTCTGATGAATGAATCGTGTCTGACATGATGTATGACCTTCCATATACTGCATGTCATGTAAGTATAAAAAATCAAGTATAAGTATCTGCCTAGAACTGTCTTCCATGGAAATTCCAAGATTGTCTTCAGAGTGCACGATTAGCATTTCCAAACTATTTTGAACAAGGAGGAGAGATATATTAATACATTGCCAAGTGACACATCTTCACAGGAAGGTGCAGGAAGAGATGAGACAATGTACCTAACATAATATGGGAGAAAAATTAAAACTCTGTGACTGAAAAGGGAAGCATTAGTATTGCCATTCTGTAATGTCTCCATCCATGCTGGATATAGCTGGAGCAGCTGAAAACAACATTGATCATACAACTGGAAATGGTAACCTCTTCAGTCACTTCAAATAAATGAGAGAAAGACCATCTGCAGCTGCTGGTCCAGGGTAGTACTTTTAATTTGAACTACTGCTGTTTTCAGTTTGCTAATACAAGGGGATTTGAACGGCAGCCTCAGCTATGGTGGTAGTAATCCCTTGGGGAGGGATGGGGCAGGCAGATGCGGGTATAACCACAGGATCACGAATCTAGGCCAAGCCCATGACTTTGTAACATTCCTAATCTTTAAAAATAGCTTTATGCATGTGTGTGTGTGTATACAAACAGATGCAATGTAATGACAGATATACATCATAAATGCTATCTAAAATGGCTTTGCATGTTTTTAATATTCTGAAAGGCAAGAAAAGCTAATGAAGAAAGGCACCCTGAGCTCTCACGCAGCAGAACATGGGAGACAGCATCGAGTAGCAAGCAAGAAAAAGAACACAAAGATGAATTTACATAAAATATTTCCATTTCATTTTAGTCATGGGTTTTGCTCTGGTACATTTGCTGATCCCTGTCTAGTATTTTCTTCTATCCATGAAGAATGGCCTGTTTGCTGAATTCAGCATGTCAGTCTAGGTAGTCACAGCAATGAGAGGTTTGTCTGGTTTTTTCCTTCGGTCTTGCCCAAATTAACAGAAAGGATTATCCATCACTATACCACAGGAAAGTGGCTGGGAAAGGAGCATCAAAACTGCTTAGGATTCATATCACTATGCATCAATTTGAGGAGAATGGAGACCAAAGCAACGCATGTGCCTTTAAAAAATAGTTTCAGGGGCTGTAAAACTAATGTAGTGCATTACTATTAAAGAGAAAATGTGACTGTGATTTAGTCTGACTCAGAGTAAGACTAGACTGTAGTTAAAAGTTCTCAAAATAAACTCTGAAAAATAGTTGTGCGTAAGCTACTTTTCATAGGGGAAATTAACAGTAGTTGCAAACATAATTTTTCAGACCTTCTGGAATAAATGTTTAAGCAAGCAACAATGTTAAGATAAAAATGTCACAGAACCTATAAATACTATTTAGGAGCAGAGCAGTCTTTATCAAGGAATCACCAACTAAAGATGTATCAGTCTAAGGTGAAGCATTCAAGTATAGTCCTGGATTCACAGTGAAGAATGCTATTGATGTGAGGAGCTTTTCCATTTTGCAAATTAATCTTACGTCTGAAATTAGCAATGAACCCCATGAAGTTCTTGACATTATATAGAATAAATGACATGACACCAGAGTACTATTATTAACAGCAATTAAGCAAATTTCTTCTGTCCTCTTCTTCAAGATGCTGCAATGATGAATCCAAATACAAGCACACCTGGCTGCAGGAACTTACTTTGAGCTTTTGAATTATACATCTTTGCAGAATAAGGTTTTCACAGTTATCCTCTCTATGCTAAGACTGCCCAAATGTTTTATAAACATTTGGATGGATTACAAATATATTTAAAAAAGCAATTTTTTTCATGGCATAACAAATTCTTTTGTTGCCTTTGGTGCTGTGTGATATATGGTACATTATGCAAAAATCCACAGAGCTGTTATGGCCTTGTCAGAGGATGGTGTCTGAAGATGTTCAGCAAAAGACACCAGTTGCAGGTGAGGCAACAAATCCTACAACTTTTCACCCTACAAAACTGGGAGTAAAAGTCAGAGTGGAGAGATGCAGTCATCTCCATAAACCCCAATAACCTTATGACAGGAAAACACATCTCACTGACTGGACTGATGTCAAGAGATGGGGAGGGATTCATCTCACTTAACTTTAGATGCCTGTGGGGTACACCAGGCTCTACTGATTAGATCCCCACTAGCTACAGAGGCAGTCTGGAGGGACTAAGGCAGAAGTAAAACTACATAAGGCAGCTGAGTTTTATGCATGATCACTTACTATGGTTACTAAACGTGAATTAGTCATTGCCTGCAAGAAATCAACTGCCTCAAAGAATGCCTACCAACAGCTACTGAAATAGGCAATGAATCTTTTAAATAGAAATAGAATTACCTAAAACATGTCAAATCTTAATTTTATTACTCCAGATAGCTTTTGTATTTGCAAACAGTGGTCAGACAAGATCCTGCTGGCATCTAAATCCAAACAAAGCTCTCCATTACTGCTTTCAGTTTCTTGCTGATCCTAGTTACTCAGGATTTTTCAGTTAAATTCTCTGTGCACGTTAAGATCTGCTTCTGGTCATCCCTACAGCTGCCTACCTCTTCACTCTACCTAACCACCTGCAGATCTTCAAGCTTGGCTTTTCTCTACCTGGCTGCTCTGCAGAAACTCATTTGGGCCATTCAGATTATGCTCTGTGTGCATGAAATCTTGGGTGTAATTCATCTTTAATGTGAAAGCTCAGTAGTCACTTGAGTTCCACCAGGATATTAAAAACCAAGGTTCGATTCTCTCCTCACCTCAAAGAAATCTGAATCATCATCATTCACCAATTACGCCAATTCACTTGCCTAAAGACAACAGTTCTGGTGTTCTTCATCTGTACTGATGAATGTTTTTTGTTTCTATAAAATACTTAAAACAGTCATTGAACTAGAGTAAGATTATAATCTAATGGCCAGAACACTTAGCTAAGTGGTGAAAGGAGTTGAGAGTATTTCAAAGTACTTAAAATGACACAGGGACTCTTGTCCTTCTTCCAGTACTTACAGTTAGTCAGCATCAATAAGAGAAAATGAGAGTTCTTCAGAATATCTAAAGCCTAGTGATTCAGGGTACTGCCCACCACATCTCTGTTCAAACCTCCTCAGTAAAAAGAGGGAACCTAATAAAGGGAATTTTCAAATCATTTGGTTCATGGAAACTCCTGGACCACCTGTTCTGCTTGTAACAATTGCTCTAATCCAAGCTTTTAATACTTGGGTAAAAAAAGACATTTTGTATTTGATCCGACATAAAATCTTTTTAGGCTTTTATTTCCACAAGGGAAAAAAAGAAAAGTTTATTGTTTGGATGGATCCAAACTAGGCTTTCCATGTTTGATCTTGCAACCAGAAATTCCTGATACGCATAGCCTTACATGAGAATCATAATCCCTTTCCAATTCTTTTATCAGCACACGATCATTCTTGTACTGAACTGCTGTTCCCTGCTCCAGTAAACTAAACTCAGATATAATTACACTAGATTTTACACAGCTCTATAGTGCCAACAAATCTGGTCTGTGCATCTGAGTTTCAAACACACTATTGTCCATTTTCAAAGCATATGTTTGTATCTATCAGACAGACCCTTACCTTGCCAAATAGGAGAATCAGACCAATTATGCAGAGTACACCAAAGTTTCAGTTCACATCTTGGAAAATAACCATTACAGTATCTGTGTTTCTTCTTATGGCATTGACTGATGATTTGTTGAGGTCTCTTAAGCAAATTTAGACTTTTAATTGTATTTTTTTGATTGTTTTGGTAAACTCTCATATTATTTTTTCTAGTTTTCTTTATGTTAATTCTGTATATTCAGAATACACACTGTAAGCTCCAAAACTATAGCAGCTCCAAAACAACAGCTTTCCTTTATGTATTAGCAAACATTTCCTGCAGAAGTATTACGCACTTTGCAGTAAGGAAAAAAAAACCCCAACCAAACATATACAAACGAGAGATAACAAATTAATAACATCCAACATTAGAATGAGTTCTAGCAATTAAAAAATACAAATATAAATTAGAAGAATATGCAATGAAATAATTTAGAAATCAATTTTAAGTTGGGATTTAAAGAGCTGAGTGAGCCAGTTGTCCAGATACCATAACAAAGAGAATAACTCCAAACAAGAGCCAAATGAACGATCACACAAAACTGTGAGACAGCAAACAGCAAGAGGGCTAGGGAGTAGAACTAAATCAGAAACAGAGTGTAAGTTACAGAAGGAAACAAACATGAACCATATGGGAAAATATTCACAATACATTAGTGTTTAATTAGATAATATAATGGATAAGGACACTTACGCGGAGTCATCATAAACAAAGATGAATGAAAAATGTGCTACTAATAAAGCCGGGTAATCTAGCTGCACTACAACTGTAATTTGATCAGTCACAAGCTCAGACGTAATTTAAAACAAAAAATAATATTTTGATATGGTATTTTGCTACTGCATCTAGTACCAGAGCAGAAAGTATTGAAGTAGACATTCTCAACTGACGTTCAAGGTACTTTGAAAACAAAAAAAATCACAACTGTTCACAATCAAACACTTGTACTGAAATCTGCATTCCAATTCCATTTTGAACACGTAAGATTTGCCTTTTGGATGAAGAATGTGAAATGACCTTTTCAAATGTTTTCCTTTTCTAAAATCATTTTTTTGCTTCTGTAAAGGGTCTGAAACAGAGACCACATCTAAAGTTAAAATTAGCATAAGAATGGAATTGCCGGCCCTGGTTATGTTTTCGTACATTTATTTTATACAGCATAGCAACCTGACATAGGTATCAGCACAGGTTAATTGCTTTCAAGAGAAAAACAATATGCAACAAGTAGGGCAAAAGGAGAGCAAAAGAAACAAAATGGTTTTGAAGGCCTTTATGATCTTCACAAACACTTTTTCTTGATGAGATTTCTGAAAAGTCTATTGCATATATGCAAGTCAGTAGAGCTATACGTAGCTATGTACACATTGACGCTTTATGGCAGTTTACATCCTTATACTTAAATCTTTGAAGCAGGTACAGACTTTTCAAGTCATGCAAGACATGACAATTTACTGGGAACCACAAGCTTTAAACAAACAAATAAATTCACAGTAAAGTACAGAAACAGAAAAAAATTATAAGCTGAGGAAAGTGAAAAAAAGGTAATTTCTCTTGATAAATATTTACAAACTCCTCTCTAAGTGAATGTGCAAATTTCAAGTGGCTTTACCATTTTTTGGGACTGTACAATGTCCCAGAGTACACCTTCAAAACTTATTAGATTCACTTGGAAGCAAAAATAGAAATTGAAAAACTAAAACATTATATTGATATCTCTAAAATCCACATTTTATTCAAGATGAGTTCCTCAGCTAGCTGCAGTCAAGCTGTGTATTTCTGGGTCATTATTCTCCTAATAAATCTTCAACTACAATTTGTAAGGAGGACCAAAAGTTTATTCCCAAAAAAGAAAAAAAAAAAGTGACTGAAAAGTAAATTTTAGGAACTGACATTCCAAGAAAATGCGTGGAAGTGAAAATAAAGTTTCACTAATGAAAATCATGAAAAAAAAAAAAAAAGAAAAAAGAATCTTCACAAACCAGAAATGAAACAAGAAACAATTCACTGAGTCATTTTCCACTATAATTCTAAATTCATTCAACTGAACGAACACCATTAAATCTAGAATACTCAAGACAGGATGTGAAACTTCATTTCATAATCATGAATAAGGAGTAGGCAGATGAACAGACAACTGGTTGCTTTTATTTAATAATATGTGCTTAAGAGATCATAAACAATAACACAACATACATGACTATTTTTAAAATGGCAAAAATAATCTGTAATCATTAGCTGGTTTTAGAGCATCCATACTCCAGTGTGACTATTGAATCATTTTCATTCCTGTCTTCAGACAATGGAAATAAATTTTTTAAAAGGTGAAGTATAGCAGTTACGCAATCTGACATGTCAACTGCACTAGGCCTGTGCAGGTTACCTAAATTCTCACACAAATTATGATACTAGAGATAAACTAATTGTTATGGATGACCCCCTTTAAAGAACCATATTCTCAAGCCTGCCATATTTAGGAGGATGCAGAAAATATACTGCTTTGCTGAGATTTTGCAAAATAGTACATTGATTAATTCCTGCATCCTTGACTGAAAAGTCAGTTTGAAAGCTGTGCCCCCTAAAGAAAACCAAGATTTTTCATGCTTACTCACAGCCCAAACCAGTTTAAATGACAGATACAGTGTGCTCATATATTGCAGAACACTACAAAG
>NW_010326314.1:17114-19190 GCF_000700745.2 Antrostomus carolinensis
GATTAGAAGAACGCATTAGGCCAAAACACTTTGCAGTAGCTGCACCCTTGTGATGCTTTTTAGCACAGTAAGTAATGGGATCTTTGTCTACAAAGATGTGAAGTGGATTAAATGTATCAAAGTTTAAAAACAAAAAGCCCAACCCATCCACCTATCTGTTTGCAAGTTTTGAATGAGACACTTTCCACAATGAATAGTGATTGGGGTAATCAGTAACTTGATGCAAAACGCTATCCTCTGCTTTTTTAGTTTATAGACCTCCTTGGTATCAAAAATAACATGTACCAAGATAGCTTTGGGTTTCTCTTCTCATTTATCAAAACTATAGCAGTGTAGAGTTAGCAATGCTCCTGCCAGCTTCAGTTCTGCTCTTCAGAAACTAAGAGGCAGCAAGAGTTGTCACGGTTTCTCCTAGCTGCTTGGAAATCTCAAGAGACTAACGCACAAACAGACGCTAGGCTATTTGAAAAAGCAATAGCACCAGGAGACTGCTTCTCTCATTCTGTTAGGAAACATAAATTGCTCAAAATGAAGAGACAAGAATTCTTATCCAGAGGTGAAAAGTGACAAAACTCAATGAAAACAAGTTACTTGAAAGGGCTTGAAATTTTGTGTGAGCATGCAGGGATACGTTATTATTTTTATTTTTGCAACTACCTTCTAAAACAAATTTTAAGGAAGTGAAAACTTAGCATGAAAACCGGTACATATTTTGGTTAAATTCACCCACAGAATGATAAAGATCCAAGAATTCCAAAGCACTGTAAGCCCTCGTTTGCAAGCAGTTTCACAGCCACAGGTATCTTCTGTACAAAAACCTTGACAAGCAAGGATGTTGCTCTCCTAAAGCAGGACAAAACCCAATATTCTGTCTTAAACTTTGCAATTCACACACTCAAAATTTTGCTGACAAGTTTCATTTTTATCTTGTAGTTGGTTTCATGTTGTGGTTCTTAGCTACCCTTGTATTCGAGGTTCAATACTCCCAGCTAATGCCAAATTTAATGTTTTAAATTACTTCTACTAGTCCATCAAACACTTTATACTGTTTGACTTGTTACTTTTCTTTCATGACTCTCAGGTAAATCCTCATTAAATTGTTGAAGTCAGCAGCCAATTCACACTGGGTAAAAGGTACATACGTAAAAACACTACACCTCAATTTACCAATTTTTGAGAGATATTAGACAAATTATTTATATCTGTAAAGAAGGACAACTGTTTTCATGGGAGTACCCAAATCCACAACTCATGTACATTTCTAAGAGTACAATTAATTCTGAAAAAATCCCCCTAAATCTTTACCTAACTCTGTATCCATTTTAGCCCTGTATCTCTTTTCTAAGCATTTCTGACTGTATCGACTTCTCAGGAAGCTTCACATGAAAGGTATTTCCACAAACTGCCAGTGTCCAATAGTTCATTTTCTTGAGACATGTTGTGCTGCTTCCATGAGATGAGGTGATACATGGCAGCGTGTGAACATACAGCACATGGAGACAACGTCGGACAGCTGAAGGCCTCAAATTCAGTAGTGTATCATTTACTTATTAAAAGTATCCCATTAACAGAAATGCTTTCACTGAACTCTGTTTGGATAAAAGCATTCTGCAGAAGCACAGAACTATAAATTCTACAGAATCATCCCAGGATAAGAAAAAAATAATTGGAAATAAGAAAGCCTTGAAACAAATAGAAACTTAATAAATTATTTTATTGCCTAAAGCGAAAAGTGAAAGGCAAGAGTAAATAAACAGTATGAGTGTTTGATGGTAATGCTTTCATTGCTAATACATTAAATACGTGTATTAAGCCCAAACGAGGTTGTTTATTAATTATCTGCAATAAATGGCTCCCTTCCCTTTTTATTTTTTAGGGTATAAAATGCTATACCTCTCCTCCTCTCCGTACAAGTGGGAAGTGCGATTAAGGGAAGCCCAGGAACGGCAGATGCCGCAGGCGGTGGGAACAGGATCCCTCTCGTCCAGCTGTTTGTTTCCCGATTAGCCCTGTAACGGAGGATCACCGTCACCGGGAGCATCACCCCGCGCTAACGCCGCCGCCCTCCCCGCCCCG